>NC_135559.1:16065530-16193030 GCF_964340395.1 Glandiceps talaboti
AAAGAATCACTTTCCAAAAAGAAAAAAAAATAGGAATATAAAAAAACAATGTTCTTGGTTCCAATGACCTACTTAAATTTATTTTTCTACAATTTTTTTTGGCACAGATAGTTTGTGATATTAGGATTGGGTTTATAACGGGGAAAAATAACGCACATACATGTATCTGTCCTACTTTCGTAAGACGAAGCATATCATCGCAACCATCCGTATTAACAATGTAATCTAATCTTAGATAGTAAGGCCATACCGTATACCGGACCACTTGTCACTGTGTAACTCATATCATGATGGCCCACCGCTTACAACCACTCTAAAAGTTCGATAACCTTGGTCACCGTCAGATTGTCAAGTCAATACGTCATTGCAACAACGGAAGTATCAAGAAGTGGTGGTAATAAGCTGTCAATCATAAGTCACGCTTTGTACAGTTATATGTACATTTCAGTCTGGCAGGAAATCGACATAGTTTTTAAACCACCTCACGTGCTATTATTTTGGTTACGTCATTTAATTAATTTGTTCTACATGTATTATTACGCCACAGGTGCTAGTATCGTGTGATGACCGCTGTCAGGATGATTTCCTGGCGTTGCTTTCACGATTTCCATCTGCGTTATGAATAATATTGTCACATTTCAAATTAAATAAGCATCTAGCTACTGCTGTTTGTTTCTGAATGGTTAAAACCTTTACGCAAGATTTGAACCACGGCTGTGCTTAAGATAACCCAGATGTATAATTGGGGACCTGGTAGGATAGAGGTTGCAATGTGAATGATTTAATCCTATACTTATAGAGGCTACAGTGGATTGTATGTATGCTCCCCAGGGAGTTGAGTAAGTTATATAGGGCCATTGTTCTGGTATAGGTATGTGTCAGGGTGGGTAATAAATTAATTGTATAGTGCTATGCTATAAATGGCATTCATTTGGGAAGGTGCCTTAATAAATGTACTATTTTATCTGTATTAGGTAAACAATGATGTAGAAGAAGGGTTTCTGATCAAGACATTTTGACATGTCTAAAGTGGTGCGACGATGCGATTTCTTCTTAATTGTCAAACCTGCTGTCACTAAATCTCCTATTTATGGCAGTTACTGTTCTTTTTATTCAGTACTTTAGAGCAAGTGTGTGTGTGTGGAGGGCAAATGTCTTTTGCTTTTCACAATTGGCAGTTGTCTTCACTGAAGCAAGGAGGGTTATTTTGTGTTTACCTCCTGATCTGTAGCCTGCATGGGTTGGTCAAACACGTAAAAATAAAAGATCGACGCGAGTAATACACGCGTTGACCAGAAATAATTCATGGGGGTGGGGGGGGGGGGGGTATTATTAAATTTCTGTAGTGATATTTTGTTGAATAAATTATTTTAATTTCTACCAGTTATAGAGTAATCCTGCTGGATATAGGATACTGGTTATTTTTCTTTCTGCAGATAGTGAGTCAGAAAGAACTACTTATAAGAATCAAGGCGTTACTATACTGTATTCATACTGCTGATAATGACATTAAACACCCCCCCCCCCCCCGCCACCGGCCGACCCGATACCATAGAGTCAAAAATGATTGTACATCACCTATATCACACTTCGTAGACTTATAGCGAATTCTGAATAAGTTTAAGTTTATAAAATATAGTACAATATATATTTAAAATATTTATTATATCTTTTAATTTTTTGGGTTGACTTTAATAGTCGAAATACTGAGGTCGTCGGTTACTTTGACTTAAATCTAGCGTATGTCCGGTGTGTGTCCTGAGTACTAGCTCAGACCACAAAAGAGGGAGGTACTAGTTCAGAAGTACTAAATATTATAAGCACCAAAGTCATCAAATGTTTTAACTTTAGTTTGTACAATGTATGATTATATCTGTCTTCCATGGTTTTGTTCACCTTATTGCTCGAATTATCGTTGTCAAAGATCTTGTAGCATTTGCTATTGTTTCTATGTAATTTATTCATTTCTTGACATTTCTGAGCAAGCTGGGTGGTATTTACATTTGTAGCTTTATATTGTTACATTATTGGCGTCATTTCTTGACATTTCTGAGCAAGCTGGGTGGTATTTACATTTGTAGCTTTACATTGTTACATTATTGGCGTCATTTTTTGACATTTCTGAGCAAGCTGGGTGGTATTTACATTTGTAGCTTTACATTGTTACATTATTGGATTAATTTTTTGACATTTCTGAGCAAGCTGGGTGGTATTTACATTTGTAGCTTTACATTGTTACATTATTGGCGTCATTTTTTGACATTTCTGAGCAAGCTGGGTGGTATTTACATTTGTAGCTTTACATTGTTACATTATTGGATTCATTTTTTGACATTTCTGAGCAAGCTGGGTGGTATTTACATTTGTAGCTTTATATTGTTACATTATTGGCGTCATTTCTTGACATTTCTGAGCAAGCTGGGTGGTATTTACATTTGTAGCTTTACATTGTTACATTATTGGATTCATTTTTTGACATTTCTGAGCAAGCTGGGTGGTATTTAAATTTGTAGCTTTGTATTGTTACTTTATTGGCTTCATTTTTTGACATTTCTGAGCAAGCTGGGTGGTATTTACATTTGTAGCTTTACATTGTTACATTATTGGCTTCATTTCTTGACATTTCTGAGCAAGCTGGGTGGTATTTACATTTGTAGCTTTATATTGTTACATTATTGGCGTCATTTCTTGACATTTCTGAGCAAGCTGGGTGGTATTTACATTTGTAGCTTTACATTGTTACATTATTGGCTTCATTTCTTGACATTTCTGAGCAAGCTGGGTGGTATTTACATTTGTAGCTTTATATTGTTACATTACTGGCGTCATTTCTTGACATTTCTGAGCAAGCTGGGTGGTATTTACATTTGTAGCTTTACATTGTTCCATTATTGGCGTCATTTCTTGACATTTCTGAGCAAGCTGGGTGGTATTTACAATTGTAGCTTTATATTGTTACATTACTGGCTTCATTTTTTGAAATTTTTGATGATTAAAAATAAATTGTATTTTATCTACAGAGCACAGTCTGTTGCAAATCACTTTCTTCCTTTATTCAGACAAACTCCCCTTTAATATGTCACTCACATTCATAAATGAAAGGTGGAGGGGACTAAATGAAATTCAACAAAATTAGATAATAATGGAAAAATTTAATGAAAGAGAGAACGTAAAATTTGAGGTGAAATACATTTTTGTCATATTATTATTGATATCAGTCTTGTCAAAGGCAACAATCAGCATATTAACAAGAACATTTCTCAAAAAAAAAAAATCACTCTTAAAAAAAATCTGCTCAGCTCAGAATATTCACACATATCGGTTGTTGATTATATGCCTTCATAGAAGGCAATTCACATTTAAGAGATTATACTGATACCATCATGATTTCCCTGGAGTATTTCTTCATATGTTTAGTTAGTTGACTTGCTAGGTAAAACATGGAATACTAGTACTCCGTAGGTGATGGGAATTTCATGTTTGATATTTTGTGAGTTTATAAAATTACCATACCATTCTGTTGAATTTACAGAAGTGAATTCAATTTTTTTTCAGACTTTCTTGGATTGGTTTATAATTCATGAACTTTCTTGGATGGCTTTACAATTCCAGCAATTTCAAGGATTGGTTTACAATTCTAGGGCTTTCAGGGAGCACTTTGTAATTCCAGGATTTTCCAGGGTTGGTTTCTAATTCCAGGACTTTTCTGGATTGATTTACAATTCCAGGACTTTCCAGGAGCAGTTTATAATTCCAGGACTTTCCAGGAGCAGTTTGTAAATCCACGACTGTCCAGGAGCAGTTTACAATTCCAGGACTTTCAAGGAGCAGTTTGTTATTCCAGGACTTTCCAGGAGCAGTTTGCTATAATTCCAGGACTTTCCGGGAGCAGTTTGTAATTCTAGGACTTTCCAGGAGCATACAAACAAGTGCTATTTTTAATTCATAAAACAAAGCACTCACATAAAGTAAAAGTAGGTATTATACCATTTGATTCATAACATTACACGTAACATCAAATACACTTTAAACTCTTGAATTCATATTCAAAGAAAATGTCTTAAGATTTTCTTGCAAAGTACATATAACTTACATCAATTTTAATATCGGTATAGACTGTAAGATACATTGTCTCGGTCCACCCTCACCAGCCCCCCCCCCCTCTTTCTCTCTGTCTCTGTCTCTGTCTCTCTGTCTGTCTGACTGTCTCTCTCTATCTCTCTGCCTGCCTGCTTACCTGTGTCTGTCTGTCTCTCACTCTTTCTCTCTCCCTCTTGACCTATGTGTGAGGGTGCCCCATCACGGCATACCTTACAGACTAACAACAGTACAGCTTATGTAAAACAAGGGTCGACTTAATTATTGGTAGCTTTGAAGTTGTTGCCTGAATCACAAAGTTCTATAATTTAACAAGTTCTCATAAGATTACAGGAAAATGTTGCATATTATGGATGACATACATCATACCGCTAAAAGTATCAGAATCATTTGGACACCAGCTACAATGTTAACAAGCTTGAAATTGAGGCCAAAACTATATAAAATTCCTTAAGTTTAGACATACATTGCATTATTAAACCAGTCAAAAGGTTGGGATGATTTTATCCTAGCTTCTTTTCTTTATGTATAGGGACCTTTAAGAGTAATGTTCACCAAAGCTGCATCGTGCGACCTCTCTAAATCACAGTTATTGAAATGGGCAAATCTGGCTTACAAGAGGTGTTCTGGGATATTGCTAGAAGTAGATATTTTTGTTGTCACATCCCTATGAATACAGAAATGCAGCCAAGATATAATCACCCTTGCCTTTGTTCCTTTTTAAGAAACTGGATATTCAAACAATTGCACAGTGTAATAAAATACAGACATTTGTCAACGGTCTCTGTACCATGTGTTGTTGACAGTACCCTTTATTGCAAGCTATAAATATACACACAATTCAAACATTTTTCCCTTTACTAATTGTATTTACCTAAAAATGTATTTGAAAAAAATCAAGTGCTGATAATTTGGGACCATTTTTTTGGCCTGACTGAACTTGCTTCACATACAACACCTACATACTACCAATAACATGTTACAGTGTTGACATTTAAGGGATAAATAATACACCTTGTCTATCATTACTAGAAAAATTTTGTCAAAATTGACCATTTTTACAAACAAATTACCAACCATCCAGTGCTGCCAGCATTATACTGTTCTTTGTCATTGGCCATGGTATAATTGAAAACAAAAGTACATGCTAATTAATGCTTCAAATGTTGAGGGCGCCAAATAATAAAATGTACCTCATTAGCAATCTTTTATCATCCGATAAAAGGAATGACAGTCACTTGAGAATAGCTAAAAACTAGAAAGCCTTTTATGACAAAACTTCACATTTACATTGACATGTTTAAAGACATCCCCCCACCCCCACCCCCACCCCCTCTGCACCCTACCCCTCAATATTTAAGGGTACATAAAGCTCTCGGTACTCTTATAAAGTCACCGTAGTACTAAACATGTAAAAGACAATCATTTGTCTATGAAACATCATTTTTGATAAGTATAGTTAAAATGATGTTGACTTGGTGTTATACTCATGGAACATTACATTTTTGACACAGAGCTAGACATATTTCGACTCTAGACTAACAATAACAGAGACACAATAAACACAGCAGGATCCTTTACCCAATCACATTGAACACTGATAAGCATTGCTATTCTTTCCCAATGCAGTAGAAAACAGGCTTCTAAGTTCTAATGAAAACATTACACATCAACTTGATGATATTCAAGGCTTCAATTGCATATTTTCTAACTAATAATCAACATACCAACTTGATTACTTCTACCTCGCCATGGTGTACGGCACCTATGTAATTGTATCTTTTGCATTAGAAGTTGTTTTAGGGTGTGTATTAAATGTCATGTCACATACGTGAAACACCAGGGCAACATCATTTTAGTTGTAAGAAATGGTTATACTGTTGATAAATTCAACTTTACAAATAGCGGCTATCTTTACTGTGTGAAAACTTGCTATCCAGTCCTGCTGCTGATTTCATCATTCGTTTCTTCTTTGCATCATCAAATCGGTTGACCTGGAGGTCAATATCTCTATCAAAAGGTCGTCTCTCATTTGGATTGGCCCCTTCTTCTTGCTGCAGCAGGAGAAGAAGAAGAAGAAAATATTGTTTACTGATGAGGTAATTGTAATAAATTATTCAAATTTTTCATGCATAAATCTTCCCTTTTTGAATATCTGCCCAGACAAATTTAATATAAATTGGCCAATGTGTATTACAGATAATGTAATGTAAGCTCTCTCTGGCTCAACTCCAGTGTACATTTGTGATCTTCTTCATCTATTGACATTGAGTCACACTCTACATTCTACAAAGAAGAATCTGGTTGCAACAACAAATTACAGAGAAGTCACCTATGGAGGTCAGGTTGTTCCTTCTCATACATGTATGTTGCCCCCAAACTATGGAACACTTTGCCACCTGACATTCACCAAGCCTCCAGCCTGGATTGTTTCAAAACAAAAACTGAAGACTTATTTGTTCACCAAAAGCCTATGGTGTGTGTTTAGCCATTCAGTGCTACTGAACAGAACATTGCTCTAGAAATTGGAGCTATAGAAATGTATACAGAAATGTGATGTGTTAAGCAGTGTTGCAGCCAGCCTTTTGAAAGAGTGGGACATAGTGTCCCAAGACTTTCATTTCTCTGGGTCATCATAAATTTTTGGGGGTCATTATAAAAAAGCGCCAATGGCATTGTTGCACAACTGTACAGTTTTAAAAATATTTACCCACATGCTGATCCATGCTAGATATTTGCTGAATGATGACGCAGTTGCCTATCGAACCCTGTTGTTATCTATGCAATATACACAATCATTTGGCTGTTGCTATAGGTGTGGTCATGTTGCTGAACATATTTGCATACAATTTTAGTGTGGGTCATCTATGACCGATCACTTCCAAAATTGTGGGTCAGGTCCAAAAAATGTGTCAAATGACCCTAAAAACCCCTCTGGCTGCAACACTGGTTAAGATGTTATGAGTTTGTCGGATGTTCTACATTGGTCATGATTCCATAATTTTTTTTTTAATTTTCAAGCGAGACTGGGTCGGTTGGTATTCTCATATTAGCATCAGCAAATTTCTCTTTAGTTTCGTTATGATCATGACTCATACTTTCATGAACAAGCTCTAAACTTAGAAGTGTTTCCAATCTTTCTCTTTCAAGAAAGCACACCCTCCATGGCCCATGTTTCCTTTCCAGCTCTAAGACAAAATAGTGCCAATGGAGTTGTAGCACAACTGACTATTAAACCTATGAATGAAAGTGGCACAAGCTGAGTTTATAAGCTTTTTATTCAAGCGATAGTACTTAATACATAAAACCACATGCCAGTGTATTGTTAATGTCGATGTATATGTCTTCTATAACATTATGATTGTCTTCTGGCATTGTTAGAACAGTTGATTGCAGAGTAGGGATTTCCTGAACATTCTTTGCTATGTGTCATAAATTACGTCATTGGATTGTTTATAAGTTATATCTTAATACCAGGTTTGAGTTCAGTCAATTACAAGTGATGGTTAAGTGTGTTTTCAGTAAGTAGACACCAGAGGGCAGTATACTAATCATATTAATGACATCATTGGATAGTTTATATGTTATATCTTAATACCAGGTTTGCGTTCAGTCAATTGCAAGTGGTGGTTAAGTATGCTTCAGTAAGTGGACACTAGAGGGCAGTATACAAATTATATAAATTACTTCATTGGATCGTTTATATCTTAATACCAGGTTTGAGTTCAGTCAATTGCAAGTGATGGTTAAGTATACTTCAGTAAATAGAATACTACAACTTTTAATTATGCAGTGAAACTACGCCAAAATCATATAAACTCAGCTTGTGCCCCTTTAAGTAATTCTTACTTACAGCTTTCCTCTTTCTTTCTTTGGTATGCATATCAATCAATGTTTCTGATCGTTTGTCTTTGTTGAAACCCTCAATTTGTTTCGCTATCTGTTTATCTCTCTCTGACATTTCTTTTTTCTCTGGTTCTTTAGATGGTTTACTAGGTTTGGACTCTGCTTTTTCCTGCAACAGATATATATATTAGTGTATCAAAATACGAAGAATGCAATGATTGGATAAAAAAAAATTCCCATCTTGAAATTACATGTAAATACAACCCACAACAGCCAAGTAAAGTAATTCTGCTATATAGTGTTCATATCAAGTATAAAAGTATAAGGCCAAAAAAAAAAATATATCTGGTTCTGGTCAGCGCACGTGCCCTAAATACCCTCGCGTCGATTCTTTTTTTTTTTGATAATTGTTGCTTTCCCGTTCCTTATTTATTCCTGATATCAGGAGAACAAGCAGCTGAAATCTACCCTACATGCCAAGATTGCTTAAATACAAAGCCTAAACTGCTTCGAAGAAAAAGGAAGTTTTTCAAGAGATAAATATGATAGAAACACAGAGTATGTAAAATGTCAAAAAATGTGTACATTTTTGTATTTACTAATTTGCAAAAAAAAAAAAAAAATTGCATCGTCGCACCACTTTAGAAAGTTTACCCCGACCAGAACCAGATATTGTTTTTTTGCCTAATAAGTAAATTGTTTTAATTATGAGCCCTGTACATGACTGTAGATGTACTCAATCTGAAAACAATATTTGCAGTGCAAAGCAAGTAAATAGTCAATGACTTGAGTGTAAACATAGGTGCTATAAAAACGCTGTCTCGATCTCATTGAGAGCTAAATAAAATCTAGGTTATGACAGCTATCATTCACTGTAATCAGTTTGCTGTTTGTTAGCTGAGCTGACAACACTATTTATAAATTGACTAACTTTAAAATGCCACATACCTAACAATTGAAACAGTATACTATCACACATGACAAATGTGGCACACAGTAGAATCGCTTTACTTGGATGTTACAGGTTGTAGACGTTTGAAGTCATCCATATCTTTAACCTCTTTTTGAAATTATCATGTCATACACATTTGGTACAGTTTACCAGTAAGGGTTATATATCATCTGAAAGCATGTATTGATAACCATCTCAGAACTGCAAGGGGCTCATCGACTTCCTACTCTATGCAAATTTCACAATACACTCACTTTCAACAAATGTTCTGTCAATCACGACAGTGGGACTAAAAAATCTCCAAAGTGTTGGTTATCAAGTTATTTTCATATAAATGACAGTAACTGTGATCATCATTAAAATACATAACCAAGATGTTTTGTTACCATGGCTTTTCTAGCTTTATCAGCAGGTGTATCTGTCCATCCTGATCTGTCACCCATAGAGGGCGCTGCTGATTTCCTAAAAGTCCTTGCACCCAAACCAAAGGCTTTGGAGTATTCAGGTAATTCCGTCATCCATGATTCACGCTGTGGTGCTTTTGGTTCGTCCTATAAAATTAGAAAAAAATATAAATCCATATCATTTGCATATCATTTGCATACAAGTATGCAATGTTTTCAGTATTCCAATGCAGTGTAAATAGTAAATACCACTAGTGTGTGTGCACATAGGTGCAATTAATCATTGGTACATATTTAGTACTGGATAGACTAGTCTATTTCAAAGTCTGTTGGCTTCCCCCCCTCCCCCCCCAATTGTCAGTAGTTTACATTTAATGTCATCAATTACCTAAAGTTTTGTGTTTACAAACTGATATTTAAATCAACAACCTCTCTAATTACTTTAAATTCAAGCTTGTTGAATAGTAAGTGCCTCACAATACATGTCTTTTGGACTACTACCGAGGTAGATGTTTTGCCCACTGTATCCCAATGTGAAGGTCCTGTAATGACCTCATTAGCATATCATGATGTTGTTACTTACAGTAGAATGTGACCCTACATAGAATTATATTACAGGTATTAACACGATTGATGTAATCCGTACATGAAGTAGTAGCCACTATGATTTATCCCTCAAATGAAATGACCTACTTGGAGTGCATGATCCAAGCTCCTGAGTGCCATTTCCTAACACTGTCATTTTGTTTTTAAAAGTGCTACTTATGACCCAGTCTACCTGCTAGACCTCGGATGTTCTTCCGGTACAATATGACACACGACCAAACATCACTATCGAGGATGGAACATCCAAGGTCTAGCAAAAGTCATGTCCACAGTTCAGGGATATAAATAACTGCCAATCAGAGAACCGCATTGGCGACAATCACAAACAGAGGACAATAGCTAATTTTTTTCATGCATATTCAGCTTAAGGAGGGGTTTGTATAAATAACCACCAATGCCGTAACTGAAATGTGTGAATTACAACATCTACACACTCATCTAACTCACAATTACCATAAACCGATTATGACATAGTAGTTAGTTAGTAGTATGTATTATAGAGGTCATGGGTTATTGAATATATTAACATATACACATGCATACATAGCCCAACCCACGGCCATATGTCATCTCAATGGAATGTCAAGTCTGAAAATGACATTAGCTAGATGTTGGGGAAAGCCCTCACTGCGAACTTTGTTCACTTATCGTATCCGAAGAAAGCCTGAACGTCTAACAGCAAGACTACTTATGACCCTAGATTGTAAGGCATGTCATGTCACTTCGCCCTCACTGGCCTCTGAAAGGGGTGGCCAATCCAAGGACTGGAACAATCTACCAGCATCAATAAAACAGATATCACAAAGAAATGCCTTTAAAAAAAAGCAGTCAAATCATATCTGTCCAGTACACTAAGGGATACTGAAAACAGTGAGTTTATTCGTTATTAGTGTGCCTCCACATTTTCCCTACTTCTGTTAGTCTTTCCCATTCATGGTTAAACATCTTTGCTAATCCCGCCACTTTCTTAAATCACTGTATGGACCCCACTGGAAACAAGTCTTTGATTTTGTGTTTGTGTATTATCCAAGTAATTTAACAATTTGTACCAGTTTTTATTTGTATATCTGTGCTGTCGATCTTGTTCTTTTACTGAAATAAACTAAACTAAACTAATCCCTGAGGGCACCCTGTCAAGACATATGGCCCTCGCATGTAGTATTTTGTGGTTAGAAGGCAATATTTACCCCAGTACCTCAATTTTTACTAGGGTTCCTTTCCAAAACTATGATTAAATAATTAGGAAACTGTCATTTTTTAAATTTATTCCATACATTTTTCCTCTTTGATACAAGGGTTCCAAAGTCTTAGCTATATGATCATTTCCTTATTTCATGTTGTGTTTGTGACATACTTTTCCTGTTAGTCTGTTTTTCATTGCCTGTGCTCTTGCTTCAAACTCTTTAGCAACTGACAAATCAGTACAAGTTCCAGTATTTGGCATTGGTCCAATTACATCATCTTCCTCCGAATCGGATGATTCGCTATTGCCTTCATCTATCTCTTTCTGGTTACTATGGTAACTAGGAGGTAAAGCCGCCCCATAGGTTGGCTTTGATGATAAGTCTAGAGGTGTGTCCTGTTCCTCCTCTTTTTTGTATCCAGGTGGCAAAGCAGGGCCATAGTAGTTTTGTGCGGCTATGCTTCCCCTTGTGTCATTCATTCTTTGTTCAGTCTGACTAGAAGGCAGTTCAGGATGTATCGATTGTGAGGCAGTGTATCTTGGTGGCAAAGGTGGCCCAGCTACCCTGTCTTCCGCTGAATCTCTGTATTGTGGCTGACCTGTGAATGATCAGTACAAATGAATTGTTTTATGACACAGCAATGCTTCTAATTCTGTTCAATAAACTCTTACAGGTTTCAAAGTTCATAGGAAGCACATATTACAGTTATCTTACAGTGTACTGTGTCATAATATTAAAGGGAGTCTGAACTCTAAATACTGAAATGAATATACAGACATTCCTATTCCTGACAAAAAAAATTCAGTCTCGGATCCTTGAAAAAAAACACTTACTGGTAGATGCCATTCAAGTAATTTTTGTACTCAATTACTAGATTACTAGAAGTGAAACTAACAATGAACATTATGATGATATCAGTTACTGTTAATATTAAAGATCCAATGCCTGAATGATCCAAGCAAAAATTTCTCAACAATAATTTCTTATTTTCTATTATATCAAGCTGTAATCCCTTTAATGTCTTACTCTTAGTATGTCCTTCTTACTTTCACTAAAAAGTAGTAAAACAAGTCTGTGTGGACAACACATTGAATATTAACATATCCAAAATTCAGCTGGGGTCTTTAATATTACTTGTATAGAATTCAAATAGAATAAGAAAGGCTTGTTAAGGTATAGACATACACATATACCTATACAAATATATCTTCACTTGTCTTAAGCTGGTGAAACATTTATAACATACTAATATTTATTACTAATTGTGCAGGCCTGACTGGGTATGCGAATAATCTACTTTCTGGACTGACAAAAAGAGAGACATAGAGACAGATACAGAGACAGACACACACAGAGAGAGAGAGAGAGAGAGAGAGAGAGAGAGAGAGAGAGAGAGAGAGAGAGGCAGACACAGAGAGAGAGAGATAGACAGAGACAGACAGACAGACAGACAGACACACACACACACACACACACACACAACAGACTATACCTCTTTTTCTTCTATTCCACCTTTTTGGATGTCCTTTAAATTGTCATACGTTATAATTTCACTCAAACTTTGTGGATGTAATATTTTTCCACTTCAACTAGCCTTGCTTTGCATTAATTCATTAACCTACTTAACAAAATAATTAATCATGTCATTGTTTTAAAATTGAAATACACAGAAGTAAATAAATAAATAAATTTTTGCTTTGCATATACGTCTTATAAAGCTCTAGTTCCTTGAACCAAAACGTTATACTCCTACTACGATATATTTTGGTTGGTGTGTTTTTGTTTACACCCATTTTACATGCAGCGTGTCGAATGCGAATGAAGTCTAGAGTCCGCGTCACGTCAACATAACAAAAGAGCATCTAATTGTCTGTCTTGAATTTTTACGCAAAAACGTCACTTTTCATTGAAATTGCGACCTCATACTTTACCTGGTGGTACTTTTGGTCCACATGAATAATCTTCACCTCTAATTTCGTCTTCGTCGCCACTGCTGTTGCTATCCCGTCGCGTTTTGAAGCCAGGAGGCATCGATGGACCATAATTGGAAGCCATATTGGGGTCATTATGGGGTCAAATATGAAACGAACGATTTGATTGGAGTAAAGGTGGGTCATCTATATTTCGTCCAATGAAAATAGCCATTACAACACCGAGCTACTTATGTTTGCATGTGTTGCAGTGAGTGTCGAAACAAGACTGTGAACACAGCTGGAGTGATCAGTTCTTCCATTTTATCAAATCATGCCAAAAAATAAAGGTGGAGGAGGAAAGGGGAAAGGTGGTGCTAAAGGTAAGCATTTCAGTTTTGTATTTTCCTTGTGGATCGATTGGTTTATGTTTTTTTCTGATCGTTGAGAATAGAACAAGATCATATGTCAGATAATTTTTTTTTTATATTGGTGGCGGGGTTGCAACGGAGAAGTTTCGCGAAGTAAACGGAGCACATATTTCCAGAGCAGAGCTAGCAAATTACATGCACAAGATTACACATTCCCTTTATGGATAGGTAGAGGCAGTGCTTTGTCAAAACACCTTCTGAATTACCACTGAAATATGGAGGAAAAACAAAAATATACCAATCAAGTGTAAAATTTGCAAATCAAAAATAAATGAAGCAGATGTGAATGAGGTCTTTTTGTACCCCTTGGTGTAAGTTTCCGTACATTTATTGCAGTTATAAAATCTACAAGTCTCTTTTTTATATAGTGTTGATTGTGATGAGTATCTTGTTTTGTAACCATGGTAACAGGAGGTGCTTCTGGTGATGATGGAGATTCTAAAGGAAAAGGAAAACAGATGAAAGGTGGAACAACTGTCAAGGTAAGATTTGCAACATTTTTATATCAATGGAGAATTAAAGAGACATGGGAAATCCTTAAGAGTAGGACAAAAAAATACATTTACGATTTAAAATGAATGCAATGTTTCAGTCTGTCTCCTACATACATTGATCACATGATCATCTAATTATTCAGCGTTGATGTCTCTTCCCAAAACTGATGGAATAATATGGCTGTAAGTTGATGGTAGCTGGTATCCTTGGTTTCTGTTGATACGATTGTATTATTATTATCATTATTATTGACTTTATCTAATTGTTACACAATGTTGAGAAGGAAAATATACAATATTTCAATTAAAGTCACCACATGGATGAGGATTCAGGTATTTTTTGGGATTTTTAATTTATAAAATAATTTTACCTCCTACTTGAAAAAATTAATGTGAAACAACATTGACCAAGTCCTTGTTTTGTAACTCTAAATTGCAAAAGATTAATAAGTGTGTAATAAAGTTTGTTATTGTACGAACAGTAACAATTTTTTTTTTTACACGTCTTTTAGCATTTTGTGATGTAATGAGTAACAGACATAGACTTGGTCAATGTTGTTTCACATTTTTCACATCAATTTTTGAAGTAGGAAGCCACGATATTCTTATTTTATAAATATGGCCACTTTAAAAAAGTACACACACAGTAAAACCAAAAACAGTCTGGACAATGATGGGTCTTCTGAAAAGTCTTTATCATAAATTTCACTGTTGATATGTATATGAAGTATCAATATCATGTTTGTTTTCAATTTGGACATCACAGGTACGCCATATACTGTGTGAGAAACATTCTAAGGTAATGGAAGCAATGGAGAAATTGAAATCAGGACAACGATTTAATGAAGTAGCTACACAGTATAGTGAAGACAAAGCCAGACAAGGGGTAGGCATCCATCACTGTTGACAAATACATTTAAACAAAAGAAACCCCCAAAATAAAATTTAATTATAAGGCCAAAAATAGGAAAAGAATTGTTTCTGTGCATCACTTAAATACTCGCGCGTCAGCCTTTTTTTCCGTATTTGTCCAGCCCATGCAGTCTGCAGATCCAAAGGGAAAACACAAAAATAACCCTCCCTACTTCAGTGAAGACAACTGCAGAGCCAATCATGAACAAGCAAATGACATCTGCCCCCACATACACACTTGTTCTAAAGTACTAAATAAAAAGAACAGTGACTGTCATAAACAGTAGATTGAGTGACAAGTTTGAGAATTAAAAAAAAATTTCATTGTCGCACCATTTTAGACAAACTGTCCTAACCAGAAACAATTCTTTTTTATTTTTGCCAAATGGTTCTTTATACCAGTGCTTTGTAACTGCAACCTTTATTATTGAATAATTAGCACTGACATTACCGTTATGTATATTTAATTTCAAAGTCAAACACCTGTAACTTATCGAGGGTTGTGACTTAGTGAGAGTGAGGCACTAGTATTTAATAATTGCAAACACCCACAAAACTGATGCTTGTGTAGGACTTGTGGCATCTATTTGTAATATCGAATTAAAAGGTTAAAACTCACAAACAGTTCAAGTTATAGTCTGTAAGGTACGGCGTGATGGGGCGCCCTCACACATTGCCCAACAGGAGGCCGGTGAGGGTGAAACGTCACGACGTATCTTACAGTCTATTCAAGTTATAGCACAGAGAACAGGATGAATAAAATGATTTTATTCTCGATGGTAATATTTCAAAATTTATTTGAAAATTAGAGTAAAGAAGAAGATAATATTAGAAAGCCGGAAAATCACGGGAACAATATCATTTATTTGTCCTGTCCCCTGTGGTTATAGCATCAAGCTTTCCATCTGTCCTTGTTGATGATCCTCGACAGAATGACAAATTCCATAGTTATAAGTGACCACTATAGGTGGCGGTATGATAAGCCAATTGTAGATGTTATGTTGTCTGATAGTACCCCATCGCTTTTGACCTTGGAATTGTAGCATTTGATTTCACTGTACCGACACTGCAATTCTGATGAAGATAATCCACCATGACAGATTGAAAGCTCATTGAACTTTTCTAAGGTTGATCTGCATGTACAGTATCACTTTTAAAATTCATTTTGATTTTCTGAGCTGATGAATATTTTGTGTTTCAGGGTGACCTAGGTTGGATGACAAGAGGTTCTATGGTTGGTCCTTTCCAAGATGCAGCATTTGCTCTAAGTCCTAGTACAACAGGAAATCCGTCTTACACAGACCCACCAGTGAAGACGAAGTTTGGTTATCATATTATCATGATAGAAGGGAAGAAATGAGAAAACTAGATATTTATAACCCAACATTTTCCATATTAAAATTGCCTGACAATTGGGTCATACCCAATTGCTAATTGGGTTGTATGCAATTGCCAATGGGGTATACCCAATTGGAATTTTTATTGTTTTGGTCCATACCCAATGGAAGGAATCCCTTAGGTCATACCCATGGCAAACACATATTTTGAAAAGTATTCAATCATGAGTTTGCAATATTTGTGGAACTGTAACAACATGAAATAAATCAACTTTTTTATTTAAAAAATCTGCTTCTTGGCAAATTTATTTCATGTTACTCAATGCAGTCACTTGTTCACACTCTTCAAAGATTGGAAATGTTATTTACTTTGCTTGTTGTTAACACACACACACACTACACACACATAAACAAGTCATTGAAAATCCCCGCTATGATTGGGTTTTAAGGAACTGGCAGTTTATGTTGTCATTTTCAAACCGGGGGGGTTGGGGGGGGACCTGTTCAAGCATGTCTGAGTTATGGCTTTACACATGAAAACTGCACCAACAAAATGGCTGCCAGGCAGCCATATCGGATTGTATCACGTCGAAAATGGATATGCCCATGTATGTCATAGAACTCTGTGTTAATACCAACTTTGAATGAGATCTGTTCGTGCATGTCTGAGTTATGGCTTTGGACAGGGAAAATTCGCAAACAAATTGGCTGCTAGGTGGCCATATTGGATCATATCATGAAACAAATTGATGTGCATATGTATGCCATAGTATGTTGCCCCTGTACCAAGTTTGAACAAATCGGGCCAGGCATCTCCAAGAAACGGCTCTGGACAGACGGAACCCAATCCATAAGTCTCTGTCCAGTGGGGACTAACAACCACATACATACACAACCACACACACACACACACATTTTATGATGGCTACAACCCCACTGAAGTACTTAAGTATTCATAAAAATCTGCTCCTTGTCAAATTTATTTCACATAGTACTCAATGCACAGTCACTTATTCACACACTTCATAGACCAGATAGTGTATTTACTTTGATTGTTGGTAACACAAATCACTCAGGTTGGACAGATAAAAAAGATGATTTTGGAGACTACAAATTATAACTTCAACTTTGCTTTGCTTCATGAAAACTTTTATTTCAGAATATTATAATATACTTGATTGCATAATAAATTTCCATAACTTACATCCTGTGGTACACACAGACAGGGAGAGAGGGTAGTAAAAGTCTTTCTGTCTGTCTATCTTTCTGTCTGTCTCTCTCTGTCTGTCTCTGTGTCTGACTATGCATGTCTATGTATGTATGTATGTATGTATGTATGCATGCATGTCTCTGTCTGTCTGTCAGTCAGTCCGTCCGTCTATCTTTCTGTCTGTCTTGGTGATATAATAGTACATGTAAGTATGACTTGACTTGGGATAGCCATGAACAATACAACATATTCATGATTTTGTGTCATTGCTATGGAGATACTCGTTACTGTCATACTAATTCAAAGGGTCTGGATTACATAAGTTAGGGAGTCCAGTGTAACCATGACATTCCTATGTATATACTTGTCAGCAATAATGCCATAACTAAGTATTCGAACTTGGCTGAGAAAAGGCATCGAGTGTTGCCATGGCATTGCTATGGAGATAACCATTCTTGTCATCATTACTGTCAGAGCCATACAAAAGTGGTGGGATTGTTGGGGAGTCAATCATTGCCATGGCATTACTATGGAGATCCAAGTTCTCCTCACCATAAATGTCATAGTCATACGAAGTGCCTGGATTGTGTATGAGTCGAGTGTTACCATGGAGACACTTCATTTCACATCATCATCTTCATGTTTACGTTTGATTCCGGTGACAACTGTAGTACTAGTTTGGGGTGATGGAGCAGCGGTAGTGCTCGGTATGATTCTCATAGTGAACGGCAGATTAGATGCAGGTTTTGATACTGGGATAGTGATCTGAGTGGTACCTGGTGTAGTAGGTTTGGATACTGGTGCACTGATCACAGATGTTGGTTGTAGCATAGTGTTAGGTGTAGCTGCAATATACAAGACAAATCAGTTAGATATACTCTCATTTTTGTGGCTGTTTAATATCAACCGGTAACACATTCATTACAATAACTACATTTTGTACATGTACTACATGTATTTCTTACCTGGTGTTGATCTGACTGTTGTTGTGATCTGTGGACTGGGTGCAGGTTTGGTTACTACGGTAACACCAACCGGTGTAGAGATCCGCCCACCAGAAACTGACATTGATGTTGATGGTTTTGTAGCTACATTAAGTGTATGAAGTGCTTTATTCAGGGTTGATGTACCTGTATTGCAAAATAACAAAATATAACATTTACTGCTTAACAACATTCTCATAGAAGAGTGATACATTCAAATGATAATTACAGAAAAGGTGTACATAAATACAGCTTACAGACGTGAAAACCTAAGAACTGAGGCAGATGTCTGTACATTAAAAACGGCCTCACTCCAATTTAATATATATGTGAGTGATCATTTCATAGTGTACAATACTGCTAGTTATAGCAGTTAAAAACTAAGAACTGTGAAATGTCTACAAATCTTGTGAATTATGACAGGCAGTTGCTATTAAAGCAGAAGTACATGGTGCATGATAAGAAGTCACTATTTTGTCCTCTAGCGATAATTTTCTTATTTTCATAAAGAGACTTATAAGGTAAGTTTTATCCAAACATCTCAAAAGTCATGACGTTATTCCATATATGTAAACTCAATCTGAGAAGTTCTTGTTGCAATTTTATGATCTATTAGTAGTTATACATATATCGCATTTCCCGATCATGAAATAATTGTAATCTTTATTTATACTGGATAGTTCTAGTATATAAACACTTGTTTCCCAAGAAGTCCATTGATGGCCATCCCTCATGGGTTCAGTGTTAATGAAGTAAGAAACCGGAGTACTTGATGAAAACCTGCGCTGTTCGATAGAGTCAAACTGAACGACACTCTTCTTACGTGGTAAATTTAATCAAACCCTGAATGGATTCGAACCCTGAGCACAGTGATAAGAGGCAAATGGTTTCACCACTCAGACACTGACAATCCTACATACACCTATATTGATGAACATCCAATCATTGCAAACAGTAAAACATTGGGAGTTTTCACAGCTGTGAGAAGGTAAAAATTTACCCAGGTTTTCTAGTCATTTACTATACTTCAAAAATAACATTATACAAAAATGTCAGTCTCGCCTGACTTCCCCTTCGTGTTATCAAAGTTGCCAAACTGACTCTATATATATGAAGGAATCTACAGACACTGACTTACTTACAGTGCACTGATCATGACAGTCTACAAAACTTCACTGAAGTCAGTAAATTTTATGGTTTGTATTTCAAAATTCTGAAGTAACAAAAGTAACTTACCGTGACCAAGATTAAGCCTTGGAATGGTTAATGTTGGCTGTTTGAAACAAAACAAAATGGCACAAACACTGTTAGTGATTCATAGCAGTACAGGACAAATAGCTAAAGTGAGGGGGTTAGACATTTATGGGAGGGGGGGGGGGGGGTTGAACAGTTGGAAAAAAATAAAATGACAAAAAATTTAGAGGTTCAAAAGTGCTGGATGGGGAAGGGTTGGGGCAGTTGGGGAGGGGTTGGAGAAGTTAAAAACTTGTACCAGTTTTTTCAGGAAAGCATGAAGTGAGGTTGTTACCCTCCCAATATGAGGATACATACAGAATACACTCTAGTTAAACACAGTTACTCTGAGTCTATATATACGGTTTACTTCCATTCAATTCTAAGGATAATGTCGGTTATACCACACACAAACCAACAAAAAATACGGATTATATACTCTGGTCGTTCAACATCACAACAATGCGTGTCTATGTCACGACAACGCGTGTCTACATCACTAGTTCTGCATCACTGGTTCTGGAAAATACTCTTGATCTAAGGGTGACGAATAGTGACAAAAGCCCCTTAGGTAACTCATATTTTCCTTGGCTGAACAATTATTGGGGAATAATATCTAATTACCAAAAAATTTAGGTGTTTCTTCATTCCACATGTAATTTTCAATGGTAATGTATGTATATAAGAATGATGGCACAAAGCTTTTATGGTTACAATGGTATTTAGGTAAATTTGGATACTAGGTTATTTGAAACAACCTCTAAAATCAGATCAGCGTTTAATCCATGTAATGTGTTGAGTCGTCACTCAAAAATAGTGAACACTTAATGCAGTTTTTTTTTTAAAACGTAATCCTCTATCACCATAGTTACACTGCAGGAGTGGTATGACTACGACCATACAACAAATTAGACATACCTTTTTATGAATATTCTTTAACTTATAATTGACGGCAGATAAACAGTATCTATCAGGAGGAAGTCTTGGTCCATTGTGTGGTTTGATTAACGGTAATGGTGTACCATTCTTTTGTCTGGCTATCTCCATTAGAAGCTGTCAAATAAGATATAGGGATGTGACTAACTTTACAAGTAACAGGTAAGAAGTAGGTGATAATACTAGACTGCAAGATACGTCGTATATAGAAATGCTTGCAGAATATTCAAAGTGTAGAGTTTCATATTGCGGTTAGAAAAAGTAAATGAAAAGCACATATTAAGAAATGGGGACAGTTTTCAAAATTGATAACTTAAAAAAGTTTTCAATTTCAAAATGTAAACAATTTCCATCTATGAAAAGAGTTGTATTTTTTTAATCAACCCATTCAAAAACGTTATTAAATACAAAAAAAAAATAAAACAAAGATACTGGTACATTATATCACTCCAATTCACCTGGTCTATCCTAGAATAGGTTGATTGATGTGTGAGGGCACAAAGTCAAGTCAAGGCGTACCTTACAGACTTGTAGTGGTAATACCTACTGTCTGAAAATTGATATACTAGTATAGTGTTCAAGCATTCCATATTTATGAGGCTAGCTCCATGAGACAAATGCGACATGGCCACTAAATAGTAATAAGGGCTGCCATTACATGTCAACAACAGATGGCCAATAATTTGCATTTTGGATTTCTTGTCAATTGCGTATAATATAAGTGCTGTAAAATCGTAAAATGACTCTCTACAACCCAAAAATGTCTTTATTTTCTGGAGTCGTGTTCCTCTTTCACTCAATCCCAGGTTTTTTTACATGAGTGGTATCTCAGTGGAGCTAAGATTACAAATTGGCTCATTCTCTTGGCTGGGTGAAAATTTTTCTATACCCCTGACACACAACAAAACTGGGATTTTTTTCATATCCAAATTTTAAGCCTTCTCCAACAAATTACTTATACATGCACATACATTATGTACAAGTACACATACATATACATATACATTAGAGAGATTCATGTAGCGTACTTACGTCTCTAGGGGGCGCTGATGTAAATGACCGATCCATTTGATGTTGAATAGATAACTTAACATCATCAGCATCTATAGATTGTTTACCACTATGATGTGAATACACTTTGGCATCATCTAATATATTGGTCACATATCCTATGAAGCAAAGGGTACAAAGTAATCTTAAATTACACATAATCTCAAAAATGTACTTCAAGGTATACATACATTTCAATTTTGTATTATTTTAGTCAAACAACCCAGAAGTCGATCTGGTATTACTGGGTGTGGGGTACTACAAGTCACAGGTACTTGAATCAATCTGTATGATTTAAAAAAAAAATGTGTATATAGTAAATAAGACTTATTTACTATATATACATATTTTTTTTTTAACCATACAGATTGATTCGAGTACCTGTGCTACAATTCATCACAGGCAGGTACATTGTAAGCCAGGGTAAACAACAGTTCTACTGTCGACAGTTATTTTCATATTTCATGTCACTCATGTGACAAAATAATTTCTTTCATTGTAAAAGTTTGTCATCCATGGTATTACACTGTATACACATACAATACAGCTATCTGCATGTAGTTTCTTCTTCATTTACATTTGGACTCTGTGGAATAATTAGCACTTGAGAGTTTTGGTAAGAATGTAGAATATTGGACTGTACAAAGGGTACACCAGTTCTGCTTGTTGGGGATTACTTAGCTGTGGATATATACGCTACGGGGTTTCTAAACGTCTCCTCGACGAGATTCTGAAAATGTCAGAAACGAGTCCCGACTTACTCCGTCTCTGCAAGCAGGACCAGGGATACACATATAATGTATTCGCGCGCTTGGGAAGTTAGGGCAATGTCGAACGGTAGAAACACATATGAATTCAAGTTAAAATGGAGTTAGGATGAGCGATAGGAACGTGGTTAGACTTAGTATACCATAACTCCGGGTTGTATCTTCTGCAGTGTATCTGGAGTTTTATGGTGGGGACAATGCTAAAAAAATATCCAATGTTCGTTGCGATTTCACAGTATTTTCGTATTGAAGATACAACTAAAATATGCAACTTACGATATGTAAATTCCAGCATTTGATTGACCACCCTTGGTTCATACTCTGTGACACCCATATCTTTCAAAATAGCAGCCATAACCTGGGCATCCCTCGGAGAGCTTTTCGCTGTTTGCGGTGTTGTTGGTGCCGCCATCTTTAATGCAGTGCGCCCTCTATGGATCCTGACATTCTGAATGAGGCCACTGCACTAACCATGTTTTCTTTGAATCCATTGAAAATCACGTCCAGAATTAGTTTTTCCTTTTCTATAAGCACGGTAAATGGAAAAGTAAAGTTGGTTTGTTTTTTTTACTCTTTTGTTGAAAAAATGCGCTAAAAATCTTTTATCGCATGGTGGCACTGGAGAGAAAGAAAAACGCCGCGCCTTTCTAGAATATAATGCAATGTTTTCAACACTGGAATAAAATCTGACATGTTTATTTTAACACATACATATGGGCTACACGAACCTGTGAAAACTGAGGTTTGACAAGCGTTATCGAGATTTCCCCATATCTCAAATAGTAAGACTTGACAGAGGCCAATACAGATATATGACCGCCTCTCTAGGTCATTCCCCGTTCCACAGTCACTTGTGAACTCATATTCTAGTCCAGGATGATGATATTCGAGTCTAGGATGATCATAATGCATTAAAAACTCTCTTATCCGAAAGAGTGACCAGTAACGGTATTTTTTGAATATCGTAAATACATGTAACAACGTATTATTTTGTATTATGGTCATCATAGACTAGAATATCACCATCCCTGGAATGCAATACGAGTCTACAAGTGACTGTGTCCCAATCTCACTATTACTGGTACCGTCGTGGGAAATTATCCGAGTTCTCTTTGAATAGGTAAGTTGCATTAGGCCTAATTTATAGTTATTCAATCTTGGACTCCACGTTTCGACAAAAGCCAATCTGAAATGTGTAGGGTAGACCTGATCCTGGGGTCGATGCCAGTCGAAGTGTTTGAGAAACCAGGTCTGTTAGTTCCATTTTTTTTTAAGATTATGGGGTTTACACTACGCATGACCATTTCAACTTCTGTCTTTGATCATCCGAAAAGACACATATTAGACACTCTAGTTATAAGCGTTTTCCACTTGAAATCCCACAGAACATAACTTTCTTGGTTGTGGTGCATGTGACAGATCTTGAAAGAGCTGTTTAAATTAAGCAAACAAAACAAAATAAAACAAAACAAAACAAAACAAAACAAAACAAATTGGATTTCAGTCTCATACATGTATTACATAATAGCAGGGTAGTTAGACTACTAAAAGGGGCGTTGGTAAATCATGAACTGGTCGAAGTCCACACGTTAACCCTTACAGCTTCAAACAAGAGCTTCTTAAACATTGACAGATTTGATCAAGAACAAAGACGAAGAAATATGTATAATACAATCAGTCGAAAATAACTTGTTTGAAATTGCTTCGTTATTTCAAGTCACCTCCTCAATTGATAGTACATAGTTAGCAACAATTCATCTGTAGCCAGTATTTCTAATCCTTATTTTACTGATATCATAAACTATTCAATGATCGGATGAATACACTTTAATAGTAGACACATGTTGACAGCACAAACGGGGTAACTTTTGACCGTTCACTCTTGGGTCATGATACATTTCATACACTCCCAGATAACTTCAAACACAAAGCAAGCAATTACAGTATTATAGAGAATAGTTGAGGGGTAGCAACAGGCAAGTAACCATACTGTTTCTCATTAAGAAAACAAACCAGAAGAGTTGTTTAGACTGTGAGTTTAACGCGTGCTGTATGTGGTGTAGACTGTAAGATACGTCGTGACGTTTCGCCCTCACCGGCCTCCTCTCACACGTGTTAGGGGTTGGCCGATGTTTGAGGGCGCCCCGTCACGGCGTACCTTACAGACTATATGTGGTGTTCCTCTTATGTTTGTGTGAAGATCACGAAATGTGACTATTTTAGCTGATATAAATTGTTTCATACGTGAAATTCCAAAGCAATCCCGTTTTCCCTGCAATAACTTGCTATAGACACATCCACTGAAATGCGAGATCTGATAATGTGTTAAAACTTTTATTTTTAGATACTAAGTATACAATATGCAGAGATCACTTGACCCTTTACCACGCGTCATCGTCTGGGCTCAGCCTCGTTCACGATCTACAGTCTTTGAGTTGTCTATGGCTTCAGTTCCTACTTTCCAAGTGTACCACGAGGTTTACGCTGTCGCGTCCCTGTTTGGTGAAGATCGAAAGGTGTCACAAGACTTATCATTTTTACCAGAATTACCTGGCCACAGCTATTCAGAGGTAATTAATCGTCTACAAGCTGATTATCCCGGGAAAACGGCAGTGTTCGCCAAAGATTTCGCATGTTATTTGCGTGACATCAACGATCTCCCAGCGGGATATATTCACACCTTCCTCATCCAGAATCCTAAAAAGTCAGCTCTCTCAATGTACCGACTTTCAAGGAAGCTTTACGGTGAGCAGGTGCCTTATGATGAGCTCTTAAAACAGGTTCTAAAACTACTTGACACAAAGCCAACCTGGGAAGTGTTTAGACATGTAACACAGGTATTAAAACAAGAGGTTGTCATTATAGCATCTGATGACTTGGCGAAGTCACCACGTGAAGTTATTCAGAAATATTGCATTGAGACGGGCCTACCTTTTCATGAATCAATGCTAAACTGGAAACCTGGAAATACAGCTGGTTGGGTTCAACCACAACGAGAACCTCCACTCGTGAACTACTACTCAGCTGCGCTGTCAAGCTCATGTTTCTTTCCTCCTAGCAAGAGCTCTCCCGTGACACCAGATGAAGAAGACATCCCAACTGAGTTGCTGGACATGATCAAGGCTAATCAAACCATATACGATGAACTGTACAAACAGAGACTCACCGTATAAAGTTGTGCTTGCATTACTGCTGTGAACAACCACTGTATATCATTCAGTGTGTTTATTAGAAGCTGGGAGCTACAGAAAATGCACTCCTGCTGAAGTCATTTGTAACGTTATTCTGTAGTCATGCACATAGCACATAAACACAAGTCAAATATATTAAACACCTAATCAACAAAGAAAATTGCGCAAACAACATAAACACTTAGATAATTCTAACATTTAAACAAGAAATCTTGGCATGAAATACAGAGAGTATACAAGAATATATTTCAAAAGCTAATTTGAAATTCTTACCTGCTGGAAATCATTGAAGATCTTGCTTTCTCTCCTCCTACGATAAGAACATCTTAAACTTAAAGTTGAAGACAATATTTAAATACCTTTTGATTTACAAGCAAAAAAATAATGCATTTGAGCTTGGTATCTTGGTATATTTAGTAAGTAACTGGCCAAAAATATCATTTGCACACTATCATCATTAGCCTCCCTGTAGACTTGAAGGACTAATTAATGCTGCTACACTATTTCTGCTATCCTAACTGTAGCCTCACTGTAGACTTGAAGGACTAATGCTAGTACTACTACACTATTTCCGCTATCCTAATTGTAGCCTACCTGTAGACTTGAAGGACTAACACTACTACACTATATCCGCTATCCTAACTGTAGCCTACCTGTAGACCTGAAGGACTAACACTACTACACTATATCCGCTATCCTAACTGTAGCCTACCTGTAGACCTGAAGGACTATCGGATTCGCTACTACACTATTTCAGCTATCCTAAATGTAGCCTACCCGTAGACTTGAAGGACTAACACTACTGCACTATTTCAGCTATCCAAACTGTAGCCTCGCTGTAGACTTGAAGGACTATCGCTACTCCTACACTATTCTGCTATCCTAACTGTAGCCTACCTATAGACTTGAAGGACTATCGCCACTACGTATACTACACTATTCTGCTATCCTAACTGTAGCCTACCTATAGACTTGAAGGACTAAGGCTACTACACTATTTCAGCTATCCTAACTGTAGTCTATCTGTAGACTTGAAGGACTATCGCTACTACTACACTATTCTGCTATCCTAATTGTAGTTTAGCTGTAGACTTGAAGGACTATCGCTACTACACTATTTCCGCTATCCTAACTGACATTTTGATTTTTTTTCAATTTTCGCTCTTCCTTCTTTTCTAATTTACCGTTCCAAAGTAACGATATTTTACTGACTGGAACTATGAACAATAGCTGGAAACGAGAAAGGAGAAATCATATATGGTTACAGATAAAGCTGCTAATTAATACACTTAAATTTGCATTTATTTTACTTAGTAATGAGGCATAACAATTTTTTTCATAACGTCTGAAGTTCGATGTCCTTTACACTCTTAATGCCGCCAAAAATGATGCTTTTGCCCCCTTAATGTCGCCGAAAATTCAACAAAATAAACATTAATATACTAGTACATACCCAGCATCCATCTACTTTACATAAATTGTCAACTTCATTCCGATATCTCCAGACAGTATATGATGCACTCAATGTCCATGATTAATGTATCCATCAGAGTATCCATCGTATCTTTATTTGTGTTTTCTGTAAGGACAAGTGAAAAATAATGATGATGATGATGATGATGATGATGATGATGATGATGATGATGATGATGATGTTGTTGTTGTTGTTGTTGTTGTTGATGACGACGACGATGATGCACGCGCGTGCGTGCTTGTGTTTCTGTGTTAATTATTTGTGTGTGTGTGTGTGTGTGTGTGTGTGTGTGTGTGTGTGTGTGTGTGTGTGTGTGTGTGTGTGTGGTAAAATAACATGGCCCCTTCCATTATACTAAATTTATTGTATTCTACAAGACGTGAGAATCGTGATCAGAGCTGGGTGTACCTTTGATACATTGGACCCGAGCATGTACGAAGAGAATTCTCGTACGTAAAATATTGCGATGAGGACTGGTTGCCGAGATCCATAAATATGTCAAAGGTCCTAGGTCCACTATTTGCACACTACACTGGCCCTATTTTATGTTTGATGACTAAGACAGGGGTAAGATGTAATGACATATACAGACATCGTTATAGTTGAATCGGTCATCAGCAGAACTCTCGAGTTCAGAGCCGAAGCACAACACTGCGGATACCACGTCTCTCCTACCAACCTCGGCTACCGACATTACAATATACTTTAACACGTACTCCAAACTAAACGAGTGATTTAAAATGACAACTTCAACGGCTGCAATTAGCGTCTGTCCCATCGAAACTTTTCGGAAGCAGCCTCCAGACGTTTTTGAGCCGGCATACGGAATAATACGGCATGACTCCAGCAAAGTGACGGTGTTGGTGGATGAAAAAATGGAATTCCCTGGTTTGGGAAAGTAAGTTAAAATATCATAATATGCATAGCTAACGTTCACCTTTCCTATTTAATCACAGCGGTGGCTGATTATAATTAGTTTGCTAGTTGCTAGGACAACGTATCAACAGTACCAAACCTTAAATACATTCTGACCATGTTATCACTATAACTATATAGTATTTGCACTCGTCCACTGATATGAAGTGATGAATTGACTATTTAGCTCCGGGTCCGATGGTCAGACTTGGCTTATGTATACAGTCACATACTGTCACGGTGATAGGCCGATAAAATGCTGTTTGGAAATGTAGAGTGAAAAATCTAGACATCTAAATATTTTGCAGATGCATTCGTAATAATTGCAATAGACGTTTAAAAAGTGGAAATGTTTTGTTTGTTTGTTTGTTTGTTTGTTTGTTTTCTCCCGGGTTTGCATTTGTGCTTTGTAATGTGATTTATGACAATTCCTATCAGTTGTTTAGTTATTAATATGGTGTCAAACGACACATTTATGATTTTATATATGATTAATATTGGCCTAAAATTAAACAAACACAACGCATTATAAACTTTGACTAACTGGCAGTCATTATTGACCCACAACACAGTCAATAAATGGCATATGTACCCTATTCTGCCGAGGGTGGGGACGATAAATGACATACGTGTACCTTCTCCTGTACAGAGGGTAGGGGCGATACATGGCATGTGTGTACCCTATTCTTTATATAGGGTGGGGTGGGGGTGGGGGAGCATGAGCTTGGTTTACGTACATATTTTATTGGGATAAGGCTTACTGCATATTTAAAACACCCGCTAGTATTCTTTCTAAATGACTCAAACTTGATTCGATGATATAATTGGTATACGTCTACAAAACATCGACGATACTTTAGCTTGAGAGACGCCATAACCACTTACCAGTTACTATGCTGACGACATCAGAACACGTTATTTAATGCCATCCCAAGGCATACATATCTATGCATTTTTTGTCTTTTTTGATTTGTTAAATCAATGTCTCTGATCTGAGAAGGCATGATTTTTAATTTAAATTAAATACACAAAATAATAACAAAATAATAATTATAACATTATACAAGAATATTTTATAATCAAGGATTGGTGTATGTATTTTTTTTGTAAAACCTCACGAGTAATAAACTCTAAGACTTTTACAGTCATACTTTTAACAACAATATCCACGCATTACTATAAACGTCTGGTCATTTTTATTTGGGGCTGACTATTCTTCTTTCAGTTACATCCGTTTGTGGTCTAAGGAAGACGCCGTGGCACTTGAACAAGATTTGTTGAACAAACCACTGTTCCTCGTTGTTGAATGCACTGCTGATAATAACGTAGCTAAAGTGCGTGTGAAGAAACATGAAAAACGTTCAGGTAAAGTGTACAGATGATACTCGCTATCGAACGAATGTGAAAACTGTAACTCGAAAATGAAATCAGTTACATTTGGTGTTTTGTAATTGAATTGACAGTGACTGACTGATTGCTGGCTGGTTGTCTGTCTGTCTGTCTGTCCAGCTGTCTGGCTGGTGGGGTGTGGGGTGGCAAGTGAGTGAGTGAGTGAGTGAGTGTACAAATGAGCGTGTTGATATTTGATTAATGAAAACAATAATATCGTAGAAGTTAAATCAGTCATGTTTTAGCACAAGCTTTCTAAATCGGGGGTGGTGGGGTACAATTCCCATAGACGACCACATAAGGTATGAGAAGTGGACCTGTCCGGTATACTTCACTATTTCATCATACGAACTGTTGTATATACATGTATCGTAGACCCGCATAGTATCTGATGGATTTTGCTGGTACGTATACGAGAGAGGGCGGGGAGTGTTATGTGGTATGTCAAAAGTTAAGGTTGGAGATCTCAGTGGAGCCCTTCCGCCGTATCATTTTATACAGCGTCGCCCCCGTAAAAAAATACCAAACTGAAGATAATTAATCCTTCGCGTCGCCCGAAAAATAAATATTCTCAAGTATAAATGTGATATATTAATATAAAAACAAGGAACATTTCACTGAAATTTCCGTTTTATCATTTTTTAGATAAATATGCTGTAATCATTCACTCCAGTCATCCCCGGATGAAGCAACAACTTCAAGACATTCTGAAGATGATAAAAGATTACGTGAAGAGGGGAAAACGATTTACTATAAATGTATGTATGTAATTTACATATACCCATGAGGCTAGAATGGCTAGAAGTTGACCTGACCTGTTTTTACAATGTAACAGCATGACTTGATCTTTTTATTTAAAAAGTCATTATTTGATAACCATTCAAGTTCGCAAAGAATCTTGGAATGGTTTGTTTCAATCTTTAAGAAACATTGTGAAAAAAAAAAATCATTTAATCTTATTGTCCATTAATTTGTGTTTTATTTTGTTTTGTTTGTTTTTTTGTTTGTTTTTTGTTTTGTTTGTTTGTTTGTTTGTTTGTTTGTTTGTTTGTTTGTTTGTTTGTTATATTTTAATGAAATTCATCTATACTTTAAAATGTAACAAAATACTTACTGAATACATGATAGAATCTTTGAGATGCGATATAGTTGAAAATCATAATCTGTCTGGTACCAATTTCTTCGTTTTAATGAAGACATGGTTTAGGCTACGTCTTTGTCTTGACAAAGTTGTCCATATTGTTCATCAACAGATTTCAGTGAATGAGACTCTTGCTGTGTGGTATAAACGGCATAAAGACTTGGACGGGTACGAGACGAACTGTAAACACGGTTCGTTTACTATTACCAACACAGATAGCAATTCAGAAGCTTGCCGTTCAAAACCACTGTTGTATTGCCTGTGTTTTCCTTTCGTTTGTGTAAGTATAAAATATGTTTTAGTTTACTTATCAAAATATATATGGTCCTTGATATTGAGACCTCTCTCTCTCTCTCTCTCTCTCTCTCTCTCTCTCTCTCTCTCTCTCTCTCTCTCTCTCTCTCTCTCTCTCTCTCTCTCTCTCTCTCTCTCTCTATCAGTACTTGATAAATGTACATCAATTTCTAAATAGTGCGTTAGAGCTGTTGAGATTCGCTACCACATAGCTCTTGCTAAATTTCACTCAAAGATTATCTGTGACCGCTAACCTTCGTCATGTCGTTATCATTGCCATTGTAATATTCTGACATGATTTGGCAAAAATTCAATCCCCATCTTTCATCACGCTATCTCTTATCCTTTCGTCTATTATCATTATCGTTAACATCATTGAAAAAAGTTTAATTATGATTTGGCGGCCGAAATTGCTGATATCGCACTTTGATTTTGACCCAAACGGACCTGTCTAGAGGAGCGATGAGTACCACGGCTCAGATGTCTCTGATGACGGAACAACGTTGCGGAGTTGCGAAGTCGCTCCAGTAGACAGGCTAGGGCTAATTTGATAAAGACTTTTATTGTGATGTTTGATAGGATATCAATACCAACTCACGACAAATGAGTTAGCTTTACATTAGAGTGATAAACTCTATCACATAGATTGAGGCTGACACGACATTTGAAATTTACTGATCACTAAAGTGTGTTACCTAGTACTAATAGATGCCTGGAGGAATTCATCACCAGGAACTAGTGTGGTATGATATGCCTATATGGTCAGATCTAAATTTGATCAAACTCAAATGTACATATAATTACTTGCATTATTAGTTACACACTATTTATATAATGAATCTTAAGTAAGGACTTGTTTTGTCATTTGACATAGTCCAATTGCAGAAGGAGAAAGTCTTGACTCGATTCTAACAATGTCGCACTTCCTACTCCAGAAAATGTCACGATCGAGTTTTGACTCACTTTGTCTGCTAACAGGACGACACAGTACGGTGGCTTACTTTATTACGTTATATTATATTGTTATTATCAACAGTGTTACCGATCCTGTAGCCACAATGAAAGTAACGTCAATATTGATGCATTTGATATCAACTACTCAGAGTCCACATTACAGTTGACAGCACAGAAGTTACAAGTAGATAGCAAGTAGGTTTATCACTGTGTGTGTGTGTGTGTGTGTGTGTGTATGTATGTGTGTATGTATGTATGTATGTATGTATGTATGTATGTATGCATGTACTATGTGTGTGTGTGTGTGTGTGTGTGTGTGTGTGTGTGTGTGTTTGCCTGCCTACCTGCCCGTCTGTCTATATAGTATGTTTTATGAAAACTTTGTTTGTTTGTTTGTTTCAACAACTTAAAAAGGGTGGGGAAAGCGGAAGTATACATTTTAAATTATTAGTGGCAGATAAATTGATGACAGTCAATGGTGATTTAATTTGTAATTCATTTTTTTTTTCAGTAAACTCCTCAATCGCCTTCTCAATATTCATTCGAATCAGTCACCATTCATGTTCCTTATTATGTACTATCATTTACATAGGAAAAACTCTGTCCAAGACGATGTCAACAAAAACCAACCCAAGACAGTCATAGCGGCACCAGATAGTGACGGGCAGACATCGACTTCACTGTATCCAACCGTGGAAAAACTACCCGAACAACCCCAACCAGCAAGTGGAGTCGGTATTTACCCTACAGTAGATATGCCAACGGCTGTGGAGTGAATATACAGTACTCAAACGAAAATGAACCCCCGTTTTCATGTGAAACTAGATATTTACATTTGTGAATTTAGCTGTTCAGTTTCTAATCTAGTAATCATTTCTGACGTTCCAAAGATCTTCAGAATCAAAAGCCAACGAATAGCATCTAGCTAGACTCTACATATAGCAATCTGCAATATTTACCCAACACTGTACTTCAACTTCGCCGTCCAGAGTTTAATTTAGTTTTACTTCGTTATATACATATGTATGTTGTTTTTACCACTGATTGTGTTGTGTCCAGTTTTTATTTCATTTGAAGGCAAAGAATCTACACTCCATAATTATGAGTGTATTTTATTAGATAATTTTTGTCGCACCTCAAGCTTATAATATTCATATGATATATAAAAAAAAAACTCTAAACAAGTAACCCGTATGTGTGGTTCGAATCAGTATGTATAGACTCAAGTCGACGTTGCCTTCTTAACATATAAAGTGTATGTGTGAGTCAGAAATGACTCTTTTACCGTCATGTTCTTTTGTCTAAACAGCGATATTTACATCTTCTACACTTCAGCCTGTGATGAACTATCCCTTTTAGTACTCTGAAATTTATACTAATAACAAGAGAATCGCAGGCTTGTACATATAATATCTAGATATTGTGGTAGTTGTATTTTAAGGTAACAAATACTTACTAGCCCGAGGAGTCATTCATATATGTTCAACTATTTATAGTGTCTGCTTACTCCTACGAGGCATGCAATGGGTGCCCAACCGTCATGGCAAGGGCCTGCTCCGAACTATGATGGTACAAATTTATATACTCGATGTCTCTGGGCAATCGCGCGTGTTTAACTTATAATATTATGGGAAAATCATAAATTGCGTGACAGTATATTGCTTATGGTAACGCGCGCACACACACACACACATACATATATACGTCCTGTTTACATACATACATACATACATACATACATAACATACATACATAGTTAATTAATTTATTCACTGTACTAGTTAATATAGATACACAAAACACAAGGCAATGGTACCGCTAACATAAGTTTGACACACTAAAACAAGCGACCTCTCGGTCAGAATAGCTCCGCTGTTTTTTTTTTATTTTTTATTTTATTTTGGTAACATGTAGAAGTGGTTCAGTTCTTCAGCTCTTCACTATGCAGTTTTGTTTTAGCGATGTAATAAAGTGGTTAATGATTTCATATGATGTCTCACTATAAAACACATTTCACACACAGAAAGTTGGTAAAATATCGTACTTAATCTTAATGATGAATGAAGTAAACTAGGGATCTAAAATAATTTTGAGGCAATTCGAATTTCAATTTTCTAACAAATTTGCCAAAAACACCCTCCATAATTGTCAACAACATTCAACTTGTAGTAGACATAACATCGTCTGATATTTTAATTTAATAGTCTTTGGATCTGCTTGCAGGTGGTACACATATTTCGTTAGTCCTGCTTTCATACGGAACAAGTCGCCCCTTCGGTGTTGAAGTTCGTGTCAGCAAGCTGGACTAAATTTAGTCGAGTGTTCAAAGCCCAATGTGACATGGCAAGATACGTCGTGTAAATCGGAATTGTAGACCTACTAATCTCGGCAAAAATAAATATTTCGCTAATCATAACTGCAAAGGTCTTGTTTGAAAAATGTTCAATCTCAATGACAGAAATGCAGAGCGCAAGCGTCTTCCAACGGTACGTCATATGCGTCAAGCGAATAACTGAATAACTGTCCCTCGCTTTTGAGCTGCTAGATTCTTTGACTAAACAAGTTATTCGGAATGACATAGTCCCGCTATGATTGGGTTTTAAGGAACTGGCAGTTTATGTTGTCATTTTCTTGATATCACTACTCTGATCATGCAACAATACTTGAGAACCTAAATCAAACAGACTTAGATATGTTGTGTCTGCTCGTTGGACATGGAACATGCCTACTCATGTTGTGTCCCCTCATTGGACATGAGACATGCCTACTCTGACATGATGGAATAAACCATTCAACAATAAAGAATGGGTCGGGTATGGGGGGGGGGGGACCTCTTCAAGCATGTCAGAGTTATGGCTTTTGACATGGAAAATTCTCAAACATAATGGCTGGCAGGCAGCCATATTGAATCGTATCACAACGAAAATGGATATGCACATGTATGTTATAGAACACTGTCCTAATACCAACTTTGAATGAGATCTGTTCAAGCATGTCTGAGTTATGGCTTTGGACATGGAAAATTTGCAAACAAAATGGCTGCTAGGCGGCCATATTGGATCGTATCACAACAACAATGAATATGCACATGTATGTCATAGAACACTGTCCTAATACCAACTTTGAATGAGATCTGTTAAAGCATGTCTGAGTTATGGCTTTAGACAGGGAAAATTCGTAAACAAAATGGTTGCTAGGCGGCCATATTGGATCGTATCATAAAACAAATTGACGTGCATATGTATGCCATAGTATGTTGCCCCTGTACCAAGTTTGAAAAAAATCGGTCCAGGCATCTCCAAGAAACAGCTGCGGACGGACGGACGCACGCACGCACGGACAGACGGAACCCAATCCTTAAGTCCCTGTTCCGGACTTCGTCCGCGGGGACTAAAAAGAGGCATTCTACCACATTCACCCAACACTGCATTACTGGAGGTATTTGTTCTAACACCAATAAGTTTACGACAATATTTTAACTGCACCCTCTCAACACTCAAGTACTCTTTGTGACCCCAGATTTCTGAAGCATAAATTAAAATTGGTTTCACCATAGAATCAAAAAGTTTAAAGTTTAGAGCTCGGGAAAAGTTTCTAAGTTTCATGCTAAATTTTCGTAGAATTAACATATTTTTATTTGCTTGTTGAGCGAGAGTGGTGACTGCCTTTCCCCAACAACCCCTACATGAAAATAACATTCCAAGGTATTTATAGTAACTTACACAGGCAATCTTTTTACCATCATAAAACCATTTTTCTTTTTGGGCTAGGGTACCTCCTCCCTTGAATACAACTATTTTTGTTTTATCTAGATTTACTTTAAGTTTCCATTTCAAACAATAACATTGTAAAGTGTTGATGAGTCTTTGTAAGCCAGACAGTATTTGAAAACAATACAATATCATCAGCAAACATTAGTAGAAAAAGATCACACAGTTCATCAATTTGGATTCCTGAGTATTCTGACGTTGTGATGCATTTTTGGAGTTCACTAATAAATAACACAAATAACAGTGGACTGAGCATACATCCTTGTCTTACTCCAACGTTGCAACTAAAAAAGTCTGTCATTTGGTCTTCCACTCTGACACATGATTTAACGTCAGCATAGATACTCTTGATAATAGTGAACATTTTACCCCCTACCTCACTAGAACTTAGTTTATAAAATAATCTTTTATGGTCTACACTGTCAAATGCTTTATGAAAGTCAACAAATAAACAATAAAATGGTAATCTCTTTCTAATTAAATGTTTTTGTATTAATGCACTTAAAACAAAAATGTTATCTATAGTACTTTATTTCTTACGAAAACCTGCCTGCTCTTCTGGAATATTACTAGTATGCTCAGCCCATCTGTAAAGCCTTTTGTTCAAAATTCCAGTAAAGATCTTGCTGAAAATACTGAGCAGAGTGATTCCCCTATAGTTTCCTGGGTTATTTGGGTCCCCTTTTTTATATATTGGTATAATAATCCCCTTTGCCCACCCTTCTGGGAAAATTCCTGAGTCAAAAATTTTATTGAAAACTTTGTTCATCAGTGGCAACAATACTCCTTCTGTGGTTTTAAAGAACTCCCCCACCAGCTGGTCTGGGCCAGCTGATTTATTATTCTTTAAATGTTTAATACTTTGCATAATTTCATCATTTGTAATTGGCTCATTCAAAATATTAGTTTCATCATCATGTGAATGTTCATCTTGGGAATCACTCTGCTTAGTAGAAAACAATTCATTTTCAAAATCATTTCCATCATCCTCATTTGCATTTAAAAGTGAGGCAAAGTGAGTTGCCCAATCCAAAATACCAATGGAATTTTGTGGGCTGCCAGAATATTTGTACCCTTTGAGAATCTTCCACAATGCATTCATATTTTGTTCTTCATTTAGCTTTTCTTTTTGTGTATCTTGATAAAGTTTAAATTTATCCTTACAAATTTTGGAATATTCATTTCTAACTTTACAATATTCAGTATAGTCTCTATCCCTGCCAGAGACTCTAAATTTCTTTAGACAGTAGAATTTTTTATCTCTCAGTTTTTTACAATCATTATCATACCATTTTGATTGCTGTTGGCAATGTTTGTCCTTCTTAGCCTTGTATGGTAAAAACATCCCTGCTCATTTCCTGCTTCTTGAAGGTGGTCTTTCATTTGTATGGATTCTCATGTGTTCTTTCAGATGATAATTTTGATTAAAACCTTTGCCACACTCTTTACATACAAATAGTCTTTCATTTGCGTGGATTCTCATGTGTACTTTCAGATCACCTTTTTGAGTAAAACTTTTGCCACACTCTTTACATACAAATGGTCTTTCATTTGTGTGGATTCTCATGTGTACTTTCAAAGCACTACAAAAAGCAAAACTTTTACCACACTGCTTACATACAAATGGTCTTTCATTTGTGTGGATTGTCATGTGTACTTTCAGATGACAATATTGAGTAAAACTTTTGCCACACTCTTTACATACAAATGGTCTTTCATTTGCGTGGATTCTCATGTGTACTTTCAGATCACCATTTTGAGTAAAACTTTTGCCACATTCCTTACATACAAATGGTCTTTCATTTGTATGGATTCTCATGTGTACTTTCAAAGAACTACAAGAAGCAAAACTTTTACCACACTGCTTACATACATATGGTCTTTCATTTGTATGGATTCTCATGTGTACTTTCAGATGATTACTTTGAGTAAAACTTTGACCACATTCCTTACATACAAATGGTCTTTCATTTGTGTGGATTCTCATGTGTATTTTCAGATTACTATTTGTAGTAAAACTCATACCACACTCCTTACATACAAATGGTCTTTCATTTGTATGGATTCTCATGTGTTCTTTCAGATGACAATTTTGATTAAAACTTTTACCATACTCCTTACATACAAATGGTCTTTCGTTTGTGTGGACTCTCATATCTACTTTCACAGCACTACTGTGAGTAAAGCTTGTACCACACTCCTCATGTAGAAATGGTCGTTCATTTGTCTGGCTCTCATTGTCATTATTTACAGCACTATACGCTACACAATGTTTCTCAAAGGCTGGCAGAGTCTGTTCGCTGCTAACATTATCACTATTTTCACATGGAATTGTAGTTTGTGGAGAATTCTGGTTCTCATTGTTTACTAACACATCACAGTCACTTCTTGTACTATACTCTATACAATGCTCCTCAGAGTCTTCTCCAACCATGACTTCATCCAAAGTAACAAGTCCATGTTGACAAAGACAATCTATTACAATGAATTTATCTGTTGACACAAAAAATAAAGGTGTTAGTCATGTGACTCACTGATTACATATGTAAATTACCATTTTAAGAATATCACGAATTGTGAAAAGGTAATGATAAACCTGAAGACTATACATCATTATGTAACGAGATGAAAATTTGATACACTAATACTTTCATTTTGGCCACTGGTGGCGCTGTTGAACTTGGAGTCGAGGCTGAACTCTGAACTGGGCGTGTATGTAGCGTGTAGCGGGTAGTGAGTGGCAGACAGCGGACAACCTTCGACCATGGCGGTGTGTTTGAAAGTGGTGAACTAGATACAAATAGAAGACTGACTATATAGCCAATGAGTTGTCTAGTGGGGTACAACTTTCCAGAGTGATTTTGGTAATGGCTCAGCCAGTGTACATGTACATGGATAGCTAAATGGTCGTCTACGGTCTAGTGGTGTTGCTGTTGGAGTTTCTACTGTTACTGGGCAAAGTAGTCTACAAATACTCACATGGTCGAGAGTTCAAGATGGCTGCCAACGTGGTATACTTTACTATGGTGGAATAACCAGAATGTGGAGGTATGTCTGTATTGGCAAGTCATATTGGTGTCTGTATCATGAACTGTCCACTGTCCCGTGACTGAGAATATTGTGTTGCTGTGTATCCAGTACTATTAGAAGAGTTCAGTCTAGCTCAATTGTTGTGTGTCATTTGTGTTGGAGGCTAGAAAGTGAATGACGGAACTTGTCTAACTGTTGAACCTGACAACGTCCGGAGGTATACTGTTTTGGTGAAGTCATTATTATTGGTGTCCATGTTGTGAACTTACCAGTAACTATTGTTGGAGTTGAATAGCCGTGTATCGAGTATTATAGGAAGCTCAACCCAGTACAGCTCAACTGTTACACGTGCGTGTGCAAGTCATATTAAAGGCTAGAGCGTGAATGTCGGAACTATTGTCTAACCGTTGAACCTAACAACTTCTGGACATTTAGCGACAGTAACGGACTAGCAATTGTGCAGTACAAGTGACATGAAATGGTATGAATGAAGACACCACGAAACTGGTATCCTTGTTGTTTTAGGGTATTTTGTTAGAACCATGTTGTCCCATGTTTACATACCTGTATTGTGTTTCCGTTATTCCGGATGTATATAAGTAGTTGATGTACTATTCTTTCCAAAGTTATTCCATGAATTATTAGTACGTAATTATTAAGAGTTTATTTATTTAGTAGTTTGTATTTTGACTTCTTTGGGGAACAGCTGATTCTGATTTGAGCTATAGTAATTAAGAGTATATTTTGTTCCTAAATTCTTTCTGAGATTATTGAATAAGTATACATGTAGTTAACTTGATTCTCAATTAATTAAGGTATTTTTCTAAGCGAGTTAACTTCTTATTATTGAGTGCTTATTTAGTTTTTCTAACATTTAAATCCAATTTTGTACATTGTGAAATTAATTGACGAATCACTTGAGACTAATTGAATTGATTGGCAAACTTCATAGTGGAATATTGATGAATTTATTGTATAGTGTCTAATCTATTTAATCTTGGGAAATCAACTGACTAATTATTGAAATTGAACTTGAAATTTGTATTTTTCACTATCGCTCGTGCATATGTTTCGTTCACTGGTCAAAACCTCTTGGTATACCATCCCCAGGGGGTGGTTAAATAACCAATCTCATCCATAAATGTGATTTATATGAATGGGATAATGTAAGTTGTAATTGTGCTGTGTAAGTCTTACCCAGGGAGATTGACTAATCATTACCATAGTGCACACGCTGTATTTCTGTTATCTGTCAGGAAGGTTCCTTTCAAGCACTTGAAATGACAGATGGGTTGAGAACAACAAACTTGTTATCAAGTCAATATTATACAATGGAATAGGTGGTGTTATGTATTAATACAACATACCTTTATCAGAGAGTGTATTATTCTCAAGTCGGTGAAGTAACACTTGGTATGCTTCATTCAAGTCCCGTTCATACAGGCTGAATACCAACTCTTCATTGTCCATTTCTGAATCCGAAAGAAAATGTAATATTGAGTGATAAATAGAAAGACAAAAAATTGCATATTTTGACCATTAGGGGCGCTGTTTGAAGCAACCATGGAAGATTTTCTGGACAATCTATATATTTTCATGTTCGTCACACGTCACGTCTTTATATGGTAATAGAATGGGCCCATGAAGAATCTTGTGGGACGCCGTGCCGACATGGTTATGCTTAGAATGTAGATATTAACTGTTTACATAATGTATGTTGGTGAGCGGAGAGTCGTATATTATATGTACGTTCAAGATCACAAATATAGCATTGGGGTCCTACTAATTACTACCCGAGGTGAAACCAGGGGTTCAACTACTGTTATCTTAGCCAAGTTGATATCTAAATCACCCTAATCATAACCAGTATATATTGATCCTAAACACAATAATTCGAAACCTTGATTAGTTTTTTATGTACCGAACCTTTTCCACAACACAACACAACACAACACAACACAACAGTACACAGACTCAATACATAGTGCTCACCGACTTCAACCATGCATGGTCGGGTCGCAAAACAATAGCTGTGAACTCACTGTCACAAGTCGATTTAAAATGCATAGGTGCAACTGAAACATTTAGAATCCATTTTTTTCTACAAATACAGCCTAAAATGCATGTGAGCTGCAGTCTTGCCTCGAACTCCCAGGTGATTAACTCAACCGCGAAACCATACAACTTACAGGTGCGTTACAACTTACACTGACCAGTTATTCTATGACCGAAAAATAGCAATCCAGGGACCACAGAATATTCTGCTTTAGGTCAATGTATACTGTTTATGATAATGATTAGGGATATTTAGACTGATAACATTAGTTGAACCCCCGGTTTTACCTCGGATAGTCTATCTTTTGTCTCAGGCAGCTAATAACACTATACTAGGACCGCTATACCAGTACTCGACCGCACACGTGTAATAACATTGTAACTTGCAAGGGGTCCTACTAATTTATGCCCGGGACTGCCCGAACACTGCCCGGGCCAAAAGTTTTCCACACTACAGATATAACATAATTACTATCACCCAAAAATAGATTTGTAAATGCTTAAACACTGTTTTATCACACAAACATTGCACCCGTGTTCCTGCGCTACTAACTCAGTAAACTGAACGCCATCTTGGACTCAAGACTCGACTATTCTGTAGGAGGGATTGCAGGATTTTTAGCATGGGCGGAAAAGTTTTTAGTACTGCATGTGTGAAAGAATCATTAGAAGTAATAATGCGAACAATTATTTTCTGTGCCTTTAAAGCGGAGTGTCGGGTATAAAAGGCCCCCTAACTTCGCAGGGGTTATTGTCAAATTTGAATGCAGACTGTTAACAACGTCTTGATTCCTCTCTGAAAAGCCGTGATAATAATTAGCAGGTGGTGATTTTCGTAATAAATTTGGTATGTGTAGACTTTTGAATGTCTGTTGAATGCGGGTGTGGTCACAGAAAGGTGATATTTTAACATGGTAGAGACAATTTCGTACAAAACACGGTCAAACTTGGTCTGTTCGTTACTACTGAAAAGCCTTTACTTTTCAAACCTGGGATTAAAATGCCTGCCAATCACACTTGTTCAAATACGGGTATGTAAATCCACGAAAGTTTGTGTAGCAATCAACGTCATCTTGAAGTACATGTAAACATGATTTGTAATTAGTACCTCTCCATGCCCAAGCATAACGGAACATGCAACTTTGCTTTCATGAAACATTGAGTTTACATTTATGGTGGCTATGCATAAAGTAGCGGTGCTGAAATGAAAGATTTCAAAAACATGAACAGCGAACACTACACTACAAGACTCTACAATTGTAGGCCTATAGAGTTGATTGTAATGTTCAAGGAAACAATATTTTGCATTTGCAATATTTTGCATTGTTGATAGTGTTCACACTGAGCCGTGTACTTCCAGGGATACAGAACGTGCAGGGATAGTCCTAGAGTTGTACTAATTGTAAAATTAGAATAGTAAATAAAGGAAACTTGTTTCGGTATACAGCATTTCTCTTTTTGGGATATGCAATGATTTTGCACACGTTGCATGGCAAATTACAACGTTGTACTATACTCCTATATATAACCAACATACGGTCGTATCGTAAGCCGTATGAGAACCGATTGATTCGATGACGCGCTCTGGCATCACATCTCTTTCGACAACGCCAACCATTCGCATTTGGCGCCCATTTACTTTCAAGTAGCGATCGTCTATTTATGCCCCACGTCTATCCATGAGGGTCCAATACTTTTTATACCGGATTTTACGGAGAATGGTATTGTGATCGCATACTGGTTGACATGTACCGAACCAACTACATGCCTGTCAACTTGTCAGAGATATGGTAAGCACAGGCAGTATCTGCAGACATCTGCTGTGACACGTCGAGATATAGTTCTGGTTCAGAGCTGGTTATTTTGACTTGGATCTTCAGGGCGGTCGGTTGACCTGTCGGCTATATGTAAGCTCCCAATCAAAAAGGCTAAAAAAAATGACGCCGTGCCAGGGCATGTCTTTTGAAAATGGCAGGAGAGCTAAAAATCACTCTCCTGAAACCATCCAGGCGAGTGGTAGGCGAGTGATTTAATACCTCTCCTGAAAATAGTCAGGCGAGTGAAGAAATAAAAATTCATTTTCATTTCTATTTGTATTTTGGCCAGTCGGCTCCAAATAAATAAAATAGAATAAAAAAACACACACATTTAAAAAATGTATGCAAAAATATATTTATAAGTAACAGTTCGTTTGGTTATTTGTACAACAATTATTATTGCAACAATTTTGTTAAGTCTGTGCACATCAAAATCTTGAAAAAATATTAAGTTTTTTGTTGTGACTACAAGTAGTACAATACAAAAATATTTTTTTAATTACAAATTCTAACTGGTCTTGTTTTCTTAGAACGTTTTTATAATAACATCCTACCTGAATATCTCCTCCGGAACAATTTATAGTCGCTACAAAGTACATGTTTTGGAGGGCATTGAAGAAACCACCACTTCTATTTCGCTTAATTAATGCAGCTAATTCAAACTTGAGATTGTTCAAAACTACAATGAATTTACAAAAACTAACGTACCCCAGAGATGACAAATGCCTCCTGATGTTGAGCTTTGACGTTGACGTTAAATTGCTTACGTGTTTTATTAGACAATAAAACACGTAACCCCACCTAGTACCTGCACACGGATCCGATGACCGGTGTCGCCGACTAAAGTAGCTAGATCCGTTCACGTCTAAGCAGCAGACCTACTTTGTTTTAGAAATCACAAGGCGAAAATTCGAGCAAATATTTTATATGTTACAGCAGTCGATAAAGTCATGGAGGTAAAACAGACATGGTCGGCAGTTGAATAGATCATCGGACAAAAACAATGAAACTGCGTGTTGGAGATTATGAAATAAAAACCCGGGAATTTCTCTGAAAACTGCACGAGAATAATAAGATAAGGTGGGAAAAATATCGACAGCTTATTTTTATTTTTATTTTGTAAAATAATCGATCTTATTTTTTTGTCATTTTTTCAATGCCCTCCAAAACATCGCCAAGCTATTGTCGGAACTCTGGGCATGTACTTTGTATAGCGACTATAAATCGCAGTTGTTGTTCATGTTCCGGAGGAGACATTCACGTAGGATGCCGGATGGTCTCCAAAAACCCCGTTCTAACAAAACTAGGGCGATCGGAATTTAAAACTAAAAACTCATCGATGGATTGCTGAAAATGAGAACTACAAATAGTCATCATATCAATCGTAATTGCACAATTTGCAATGATGCGAAAGTTGAAATCTCCACGCATACTGAGCTGATCAATATTCATGATATGCCATGACATCATGCATGTGATTGTCCCGCTTCGAATACGTCACTATTTTCCCCATATAAGGGTAGTGCAATGCAAATTTCAGATACATATATAGGTCATGAATGACAGCGCTGACTTCAGCTGGAGATCGACGATTATGAACATGGAAGTGTTCCACGCTCCTACCACGTAATTTTACCGAATAAACGTTGATTTTTATGGTAACCACATATTGAAAAATGATATAAAATAACATCAGGCTGTTGTACAGGTTCGTTGGGGCCCAGGCGAGTGGAAAATCGCTCTCGTGGATTTTAGTTTGCGCGAGTGGTAGGCGAGCGGAGCGATCGCTCGCCTCAAAAGGCATGCCCTGCCGTGCATTGTCCTTTGCTGACTCGGGAAATTATGGTTTGCGATTTTTTGTGGAGACAGCAGGACGCCAATATGTGACATATTTTACAGTTTACAACGAAAGTGAATAAACGCTAATTTTGACTCGAAATACAACACGTGTAATACTTTTTTTTTTCAGAAATCAAGTACACAGTTACCGGGTATGGTAAACAGCACAGTTACTCTCGGTAATCCAATTCAACCCTTGTTTTATTTATTTTTGTATTACGTCTTACCAGTATTTACCAAGAAAGATAGTGATTCTCAGCTTGGTCGTTAATTATTCAGGATTACGTTAGGATTACGCCGTTTGGGTGGAGAAGTGCATAAATACATGCGTAATGAACCCATGTGATAAACTTACAGGCCTTTAAGATAGGATCTAATGAAGAACAATACATATTTCCCAAGACTTCTAAACAATATGAGGAAGGATAAGTGAATTGTAGAGTAGTATAAGTACAAATTTTGGAAGGTAGTGTCGAAGTTTAGATATAATGCCAATTTTAGGATTTATTTTACCAAGCACTTTAGTTAGTGATTTGCGATTTCCATGTAGCATGGCCATTGTGCTGTTCAGATCTGAACCCGGGGTAATAATTGTAAAGCACTTGGAGCACAGAGTGGAAATGCGCTATGTAATTAATTAAAAATATCAATGATAAGATGATGGCACAAATATGCATGTGTTCTTTAAACACGTCAAAGTTAACTTTCCTGGCACCCCTATCGTAGAATGGTCGAGTCTGACTATCAAAATGGCGTCCTGAAAGAAGATCGCTTGGTCGTGGATTTTGTTGTGTGTAAAAACGGTGTTTTCAACTCTTCACACTCTGCTTTTTTCTGCGACAAAGATTTGTTTTGGTTTAAAATCAGTAATCTGCACCGATAACAGCAAGAAGATTCCTACATTTGGCCCGGGCAGCGTCCGGGCATAAATTAGTAGGACCGCTTGCAAGGTGCTCTTTATCGGGCGAGTCACGAGTGTTCATTTCAGTCAATTATTTGTGCGTATATTTGACTGTCAAATTATTCTACGTGATGGTTTAGTACCTACCTGCAGCTGATCTTGATGTAGTCGAGAGGGTGATTGGAGATGTCACGGGATCCAGGCGGGGGTCGCTCACTCACGTACAGCGAGCCAGCTTTACAATATTTGTCAACAACGTTTCAGAACGTATACGCATGCGTATTACGTTCTGAAGCGTTGTTCTAACTCTGAGAGTTAGTAGAGTTATAAATAGAGTTAGTAGTGTCATCGCACATGCGCACTTCGGTTCTATGCATAAGTGACAAAATACTACTAGACTAGTACCTCAGCTCCGTGCCTCACTTCAGTCCTGATCCTGTGAGACTGTACATAGTGTAAGATGCGCCGTGTTGTTTAGCCCTATCAGGCTTGTGAGCGCCAGCTGATAGTGTGGCACGAAAGTCTATCTGTTACAGCCTACAGTCCTGCACGTCCCTTTCAAACTTTACTTGCTGAAATAGACATTTTTTTTCAGACTCACGAAAACGTGGTGTGTATGTGTGTGTACGTGTATGTATGTATGTATGTATGTATGTATGTATGTATGTATGTAACATCCCGTATCTATGCATTTTATTACAAACGATCATAATGTATCAGATATGTCCATTTCAGGAATTTGTAAGGTTTCTGGTGATGAGAAAGCTTTGAGGTTGAAGGAAGAAGAAATCATTTTCCGTCTTGGAACGCTGGAACCCCTTGGAATTAATAGATTATTCTCGTCTTTCCCAATCTAATTATCATGATTATTGGGTATTTTTTTAAATTTCAGGCGTATTCTATTGGGTTCTATTAGGTGCGTGCGAATTTAAGAACTTATCCCACGTATAACCGTTTATTTATATCACGCGCGGTTTTGTTCCACTATATTTAGAAATGTTCGGGTTTTCACCTGGCATTTCTCTGTCTCGCCAATTTTTCCTTTGAAAAAGAATATTTATTCGAAACGTCGGATTTAACAGCTATATATACGGACTGGTTTATTAGTTCCTTATGCATTTCTATGTATGTATGTATGTATGTATGTATGTATGTATGTATGTATGTATGTATGTATGTATGTATGTATGTATGTATGTATGTATGTATGTATGTATGTACGTACGTACGTACGTACGTACGTATGTATGTATGTATGTATGTATGTATGTATGTATGTATGTATGTATGTTTGTATCACAGGCATTTGTTTCCCGAGTTATGTCCCAGAATATTTATATCAGAATACAATTAAATGTCGATAATATCGTTAATATTGACGTAGTCAGCCAACTATATATGAAAGGGGTAAAATTACATTTGTTTCTGTGATCGCGCAGGTTCACTCACTGCGAAAGAAGACTTATGTATGTATGTATGTATGTATGTATGTACGTACGTAGGTACGTAAAATCATATTTCTAGGTATATCAAGCTACATAATCCATTGTTATTGAGCACAGTGTAAACCTCAAATGAAATGTTTTGAATTGTTCAAGTTACACGAGTACGCCACAATTTGACCAACTTATTAAAATTATACTCTGTGGGATATACACTAAACTTTACAGCTGCAACGGAGTTTCACTGATGGCTATGCTACATAATTTTTTAACACAAACAATTTATAACCACGATGAACGATAGTCGATTTTCCGGTTCCAAGATGCATTGCGCGAGAGGACGTCGCTTATGTTGTTAGTCTTGTTTTGTCTTTATTACATTTGAAATAACATTTTCATTTATGGTAAGACATGATGACCTCCTTAATCATGGGTGATTTTATAGAACAAAGACTAAACGCCATCAATTCCTCTAACGCAAATGCAAATAGACGGAAGATCTGAATCGCAATGTTGGGCGGACTTTTCTGCTAAATCACGCCTTACCTGGCAAAATATCGGACATTTCCTCACGCCAACATTAATTACGGAGCCTTCAAGACCCAAGAAGTGTTCAGAGGTAACCCAATTCCGTCAAAATCGGCAAATGTAGCAAGGCATGCAGCAGTTTGAAACGGGTAGTACGATGACCCCTCGCTCACGTTTTCAATGTGCATTTGCATTAGGGGAATTGTAGCGTTTGATTCGGGTTAAACGTCGGAACGAAAAAAGGCAAAAAAAAACTAGACGAAAAAGCCCTCAAAATCACATCAAACGCTAAATTTATTGCAGCTAGTTGTGACGTAGCTTCTCAAAAAAAGAAATTTTGAACAAAACACTATTGTGGCTTCTCATGATCATGTATTGCAAATAGGGCACTTTAGCAGACAGTAGTGTCATTAACTATAATGACGTAATCTTGATATGTCGGACATCCGTACTCAATATTATTATCCTTCGTCAAATTTAAACCGTTATATACATTGGAAGTCAGTTGAATAGACACAATGCATTGTCTGGCTAGACGCAATTTTTACAAACATTATTATGATATTATTCACTGTGACAGTCTACCCCGACAACTAGCTTAAATGTTACTAACACTATTTATTGTCATCATCTGGCATAACAAAAATCTTACAAAGATTTGCTACATTTCCTTTTACTTAGCTACCATTATCTTAGCACATATATCGTCGCCTAATCTTATACATTGTAACAATGTATACCAATGGATCAAAATGTGACAATAATTCGAGTCTGCTGACGACAAAATGTAGCAATTTTAGTGAGATTTGTAATCAGCCAGACGATAAGATGTATCAAAGTTAGTAAAACTTTTGTTGAACCAGACGATGTTTTATTGACACTCAACTGGTTTCCATTGTAAATCTTTACAGACTAGACAATTGTAATAATTATGCCAGTCATTAATAAATGTTTCTAAATATAAACCAAGAGTAATCCATTGAGTTGCGGGGCCATGTCAGTCCCAGGCATTGCAGCTTTGATTTTTCACAACTGTTGTAACGATGGTATATTTCGAAGGAATGTTCAACTAAAAATTGCAATTCAGCTAGGCCATAGTATATAATTTAGTAGTTTTATAAGACAAGTCGCCACTAATGTACCGAGTCGTTAAAAGCAAATTATTTCAAATAAAGCACAACTAAATCTTGACAAAATTGTCACAAAACGTATCTTTGAAAAATTACTGATGCATTTTGAAGTCATTATAATTGCGTCAGTGGTGCGTTTGTTTATTATTTGTAATAACAGTTATGAATTCTCCCATTAACGCACACAAATAGAATGCTGTAACGATACTTTATAAGCAAGTATTTTAATGTACGTAGCTTTTCTATTCACCATTAATAATGATGAGTCGAAAGAAAATGCATAAACTACAAGAAATGCTAAAAAATGTATACTTTATTATACATGTTGTCAAGTCGTACTTTTGACGACCGATTTATGCGTCAATATTCTGATTTAAATTTGTTCATCGACGTAAAGCAATAGCCCCTTTTACGACAGCTGTACAAAAAAGCAGAAAATGCTAAAAAAAAATAAAAAAATAAAAGTATTAGAATATTCATTTTGTCAGCGGTGAATAAGCTCTGACTTGCGAACATGTATTTGTTTGATCAATCCACAATGAGTCATTCATACATTGGTGTTTACTTTCAAGTTTCTGTAGGCGTGTTTGAACGCGCGTAAAAAGTTTGCACTCAGCAAATGACGTAGTCGTTGACAGAATTATTCGGGTATAATAAGACGCCGGAATTGGCTGGTGTCAAAATGTTTGAACGCGACGTGTAAAAATAGCAGATATCATATTGAAATAACTATTGATTAATGTGTTTTCGTCATAAGCTTTTCATGAAGAATTTTCATGAAGTCATTTCTATTCATTATATTAAAAGTGTATGTGCAGAATAGTGACTGTACAGTGTATAGTTTAATGTCTTATTTCCGCTTCTTTTGGAGCAATTTCTTGTTCAATAGTAGAAACTATTCATGGTTACATGGTAAAATTGATATGTCCGGGTGTTTGGGGCGACGTAATACGTTTTGTGCCAGGAAATATACAGTTCAAAGTTCAAAGAGAGCGCAAAAAGGGGGATAGAGACAGACAGACAGACAGACAGACAGACAGACAGACAGACAGACATATACGGAGGGAGGCGATCCATCCATCCATCCATCCATACATACATACATACATACATACATACATACATACATACATACATACATATATACATACATACATACTACATACATACATACATACATACATACATACATACATACATACATACATACATACATACATACATACATACATACATACATACAGACAAATATGTTTAGACAGACAGGCAAGATACATACATACATACATACATACATACATACATACATACATACATACATACATACATACATACATACATATACATACATACAGATAGACAAGACAGACAGGCAGGCAGGCAGACAGACAGACAGACAGACAGACAGACAGACAGACAGACAGACTATAACTACTGTATACACCATACAGTTTAACATTTGTGTCCCCTTCCAAATCTTTCTACATCATGCAAGTTTTTCGTCAGAACTTCTGTCGTATGTATGAAATTAATTCCCATGACTGTCTCAGTGTTTGGTATACGTGTTCAGATTTGACTGGAGACGAGTGGGCGTTGCCATTCAAGGACATCACTCTTACTCCAATCTATTCACAGAGAGGTGGTCTTCTTGGCCTGACTCCCGGGTCATCACTAACTGTGCATCAAATATCTTACTTAGTACCTAGTGAAAACAAACAAACGGAAGTCTTGAGATATTATCACATCACACCGAGGGTTAGCTAGCTAGCTGTCAGTTTAATACATTGCAGTAGGTTTTTAAACGTGTCAGCCGAAGAATGATCACTGGACTGTGCCGTTGAAGGAGTAGCGTACGTATACGATGCAATGAAAACTTGAAACAACGAAGCAAGACGAAAAGTGTGATATTGTTGCAAAAGAAATATCAATGAAGATTATTAGTAGTAGTAGTATTATATGATGAAGAAAGTAAGGTAAGTATATTGTGAGTATTAATGTTGTCCTTTTTTACAATTTAGCGTTACCGTCACGGTTCTCAAAGGCTCGGAGGAAAAACGTTAAAGCGGAAAACTGAATTCAAGAAAGCAAGTGTGATGAAGAGCCCAACATTTGCGTAATCACAGAAATCTATTCATAACCCAATATCACTATATATTTGATTGCAATACGTCATAAGGATACTCGAGTGTTCATTCAGGTTTAAAAGTCATAAAAAATCAATAAAAAGTATATTCTCTGATTTCGCTCACTTGATTTGGTTTCCTATAAGAATCGACTTCCATTGTCAAAGTTCTATTGCTTATTAAAGGTTAGTCTTGCTGCTAAACGTCCGGGCTTTCTTTAGCTTTCGATACTATAAGCGAACGAAGTTCGCAGTGAGGGCTTCGGATGTTCCATCCTCGATAGCGATGTTCGGACGTGTGTCGTATTCTATCGGAAGAACATCCGAGGTCTAGGATTAAAGGTATGCATCAAGGGTTTTAGCCGTTACTACCAATCAGCCATGTTGGAGTGATTCATAAATCGGGGAAAAAAGTTTCAATTAAAGTTGTTCGGAGTAGATTTTGAAAAGAAACTCAAAACACGTGTAAGACGTATTATACCGTGCACGAGCCAAGTTGAACAAAAAATATGGAATATATACTCTGGTCGTTCTACGACACGACAACGCGCGTTCACAACAACGCGTGTCTACGTCGCTGGTTCTGCTGTGTTCGAACTATGAGTCAAAACGTTCAAAATTGGCATTACTTTCCCTGATTTTTCTTTGATATTACTGGCGCTGGTATAATTATGTTATTTTCCAATATTTGTCTTCATTTAGATAGAAAATACCAGTGACCAAAGGCCCCCTAGGTCACTCGTATTTTCACTTAGCTGAACGAAGAAATATTTTGGGGAAATAACATCTAATTGCTTATCTATACACAATGTAATAATATGGTACAATAAATCCATTCAAAGTGAGTTTTGTGTTCGCACTTTAATACCCCCCCCTCCCCCCATGCGATCACGATTTAACCTATACGTATACTTGTGGACACAATCGACCTCTAATTGTACATTTATGTCTAATTATTGGTATTTTTAACACTGAAATAGTGAATATATCGTTGGTGGTTGTCTGATAGAAAAAAACAATACCCCAGTTTTATACAGCGAGTGTAGCTTTAAACTGGGGCAGACAAACATAATATAATTATTTGATCGTGTATTTTTGTTGTCTCTTTTTCCCATTTCACTGTGTAGCCTTGTAATTAGTTTGTTGTTTATAATGGGTTGAATGGGCTGCTCCTTTGAATTTTGTCTTGAAATTATACATACTTGGTTACATTTGTATTTGTTATTGTCATCATTAACAAAATACAGAGCAGACACTGTGTAAGGCATACCTGTGTGTTATCTTTATTGTGTCTACAGAGCAGACACTGTGTAAGTGATGTTTGTGTGTTATCTTTATTGTGTCTACAGAACAGACACTGTCTAAGGGATGTTTGTGTGTTATCTTTATTGTGTCTACAGAGCAGACACTGTGTAAGGCATACCTGTGTGTTATCTTTATTGTGTCTACAGAGCAGACACTGTGTAAGGGATGTTTGTGTGTTATCTTTATTGTGTCTACAGAGCAGACACCGTGTAAGGGATGTCTCTGTGTTATCTTTATTGTGCCTAAAGAGCAGACACTGTGTAAGGGATGTCTCTGTGTTATCTTTATTGTGTCTACAGAGCAGACACTGTGTAAGGGATGTTTGTGTGTTATCTTTATTGTGTCTACAGAACAGACACTGTGTAAGGCATACCTGTGTGTTATCTTTATTGTGTCTACAGAACAGACACTGTGTAAGGCATACCTGTGTGTTATCTTTATTGTGTCTATCTCAACATGAAATCTTGTGATCAGTCTCACTGATCTTGATACATCGTTTACTAGCCATTGCAAGCTAAGATGAAATCTTCAGTATTTGTTCATTCAAATTAAAATAAGCGCCATTACTTTTAGGATTTTTCGGTCAATCTTCACACGTATATTTCCAATATTGAAAATGACGTCACCGCATTCCACGTGAAATGAGTTTACACCAAGTGGCCTGATTTGTCTATATCAGGACATCGTGTCAATTTTCGAAGTGTGATTTCAAAATCGAAATAAATATGGTAAATATTCAAAAAATGTATATATTTATGTAAAGTGGTTTTAAAATCATAGATTCCAAACAACAGTGTTGCAAACAGTAGAGATTGTATTTAAGGGGTGTTGAAAGTCCAAAATGAATAATTATCCTAAAGTAGAAACTGTACAGAAAGAATCGAGACTTTGATGTTTCTCACATATTTTCTCTGCTCGAGAAAGCTCTCAGTCATATTTCGATTTTAAAGCACTGCTTTACTCGGAAACCAAGCAGAGGCGTAAATGAAAAATAGAAGACGGGAGAGATTGATAATGTTCAAGAGTTCATTCAAAGAAAATTAACAATTACAGTTGGATATTTCACGACTTTGCTTCACAATGTCGCTCTGACGTCAGAAGGCGAAGAAATAATCGCAAACATATGATAATACTTGTATGTGGTAGGCATAGCAAGCTGTCCCCCACAGTCTGTGGGCTTACTGCAGTTATAGTGACCCGCTGAGAACCAATCACCAACCGATCAGACTAGATAATGATATAGAAGATCGGACACGCACAGTTGTCGAATTACTGCCCTCTCACCTTTTAGCAGAATTCTGTACTGCGAATGCTGCAGTGTTTAATTTCTTGATGTTAATACAATTAAAATCACGGTGTATCGATCGATTTTTAACGATAAAGGCACATGATTGAACGAGTAAAATCCTACTACTCAGAATTTTTATAATATTTTAATGAAAAATATTCAAATTAAAATGTGAAATGTAAAAAGTGGAACCACACCATGAGGAAATCAAAATCCTAGGGGATGGGCCTATAAGGAAACAAACCTACGCTGCGACGGGAAACAGTCCAGTCCGACTTCAGCCACAGGCAAGCATATCATGATATGTTAGCGTAAGCAGACCATTTGTGCCATATCATATACGCTATCCGCTGTGAAAAGTAACGAATTCGGTATTATACGGATATCCATGCTGGGGTTTGATTCCAAAACAGGAGTGTCGACATATACCAGATGTAGCAAATTAAACAAACAAAATCCCATCGGGAGAGAGTTGTCATCTCTGTTTTTACTGTAAAGTTATACTAACCAATTGATTGTATTCGATTGTAAGGGGGAATATTTCATACATTGAACTTTCCCTCGATTGTTTAAAATACTGGAATATTTCAAATAGAAGACACGGCAGGATACAACGCGCAAGTCAAGTTGTACGCATTCGAACAGAAAATATGTTATTTACACCCTTGTCGTACGTCACGACTCAGCGTCACCGGCTATGCATTGCTAAAACCCTTGACAACCAAGCATTAATAACATGGGGAGCTTGTCAAAAACGGAGGGGTGGGGGGTGGGGAAAGTAAACAAATGAATAGTGCTAATAAAACTTGACACAACATATTGGAACAGCAGAGAGATTTGTATTCGATTTCATGGTTTGGTAAGAACAGTTTTATGTACCTGAAATGACAGGGGAACTTGAAATTTGTTTGCGAACATTAACTATTATGTAGAGCGGATATAAAACTGTACTTATCAAGTGACAGAATGTAATACTCGTCGATGTACTTCCTACATGCTGTGCATGCCAAGTGTTATAAATTCAATTCATTGGTTTACTTTCCATCGTGTAACAAGTTCCACTCGTCAATGCTTGACTGTTACTGGTTGTATTCATTCAAAACGTTACAATGTAACAAATAATTAACTTTAGAAGGACGCTTTTTGTGTCCAAACCATAAATGAACAGCCTTATTGGTCGTTTCATTTTCACTAGCGAAATGAACCCAGTATAACTTTGACAACTACGCATGCGCAGTTTGATTGATATACACGATGGACTCCATCGTTTACCCTTTGTTCTAAAATAGAAACTACCCCCTACCCATCGTGATCAATCAAAATTGACAGAACACAGTACCTGATAGACGAACGTCTATCTATTTATTCGGATGACCATAAGTAACCCACCGTGTCTTGACCACAGGGGCGTGTATTATTGCTTAGATTTCCGTTTTCTTAGGAAAATATCATACGAATCTTGCTGCTACAAATGTATCGATCTATAGTACTACGTATACTAAACTCTCTTTCCCTATACAGGTAGGAATATATATTCAAAAGGTTGTTATATTTAGTCTGTAGACCTGGAAAACAACAATCTATGCAATAGTACACGCCCCTGTGGTCTTGACATGACACCAGAAACTAGTTTTCGGTTAAACTAAGACACATCCATACAAAAGCTATTGTTGCGAGACAGGTTGATATAATGAACATTGCTGATTAATTATACTCACAGTAAGGTGGCAATTCGGATGATTTCCATGATCATGCGACAGTGTGCATTTTTTGGGACTTCCAATGTTTACACTATTTTGATCCTTCACTATAGTGATCTAAGTCTGGTCATAGTGATGTAGGTACTACTATCACTCATCACTTGTGCAATCTACAGCGTCGTTTTGGTTAATGTCTGTTTCGTCATGGTAAGCTTAAAGTCCGGTTTCCGCAGTAGTAGTAGTAGTATTCTAATTTGACAAGGTTCTGAAATATGATAGTTTACTTTGACGCGTTGTAAAATCTCATTTTGCATTATTTGAGGATTTGGGGATCCCATCGCTGCCACCACTGTCACATTCTACTGCTGCAAAATCCCACCAGTGCCACATATCAGATATGAAAATCGCTGTTGGCAACCGGAAACCATGCAGTGAGTCAATTGTTAGTTGCAATGTGAGGAGAGAAGTGGATTTCACAGGAGAAAGAGTGAACAGTGTGCTAAGATATTGGGGGTAATGTTGTGGAGGGGGATATTGACCTCAGTCCAGACAATGTCGGTAGTGGGTCTATCTAATCTCTGGAGTTCATCTCTGTCAATCAGATCCAAATACGGGTATTGATTAATGTAGTGTCATCACTTTTGGTAATTGGATGATTGCCTTTAAAACTGTCAATGTGATGGCAGCGGTGGAACAGAGTCATTACCATTAAATCCAAGGCTCAAATCTCTTTTCACATCTAACAGCATATTCACCCAATTTTTCGAACTACTTGAATGGGGGGGGGGGGTCATGAGAAATGGCCACTTTTTAGAAAAAGAAATCGGTGAAAGCCACATTTTACGTAATAGACCGGGTTTTATTTCCTTCTGTCTCCCCCTTGTAGAAACTGAAGGCTCTAGCACGTCTTCTCAACATATGTCTGTTATCTATTCGAGTAATCTCTGCTAATTTGCGCTCTTTCTTGTTGTGACGTCAGAGAAATGGTGACACCAATACCAATGACGAGGCGTGTGAGAGGTGTGTGTTTGATTTGGATTCTCCTCTGGGTACTAGGTTTGCAAGAGGTGATATCAACCACAGAAGACGCAAAGCCGTGTATGAGATATTATTATACAAGCAGTATAACGCATCCAAAGAAGAAATGCAACTCTAAGGTAAAAAATCTCAGCTCATGCATTTCACATCGTCGTAAACCACAGCCTCTTTTACGGTACCGTCCAAGCAGAAAAATTGTACTCTGACTTGTGAGAATGGCATTTCATTTTGGGACGGAATACCATTACAAACCAGCACTTTGAATTGGAGCGTCATTCTTACAGCTAAAACAGGGAGGGTTCGCCAGAAGACTGCACATAACTTATTCATGTAATGATCAACGCCGATCATTCTGCAAGTTGCGGTTCTTGTTATACTTGCTAGCTATAGATAAGAAAACTTTTATTACTAGCCACAACAGGATTTTGACCGAAGAGACCTTTTTTAAACTTCCTTCAATACCAACCATTTCGGCAGTAAACGTGTTGTTATCTATTAAATAAAACAACCTAAAATTGTAAAATGATCACCATTCTCTGATTGTAAATGTGTTACATTTATATATCACACTATTATAGTGTTCTGGTGAGCGCTGCCCATTTTAGCTGTAAAATATCTCCTAACTTTGTCATATAATAATTTGAAAACTGCAAAAAATGTGTGTTGGGGTGGGGTTGGGTGGGGTGGGGTGGTTTGGAGACTTGTGGATTCTTCCAATTTGATAACATACACCTGATTGATTGTAAACTGACATGCAAGCACAACCACCAATTTTCGAGATCAGAGATAGAAAATTGTTTCTTTCTTTCTTTATTTATTTATTTACTTACTTGTTTCAGGTTGTCTTGATGTCGCGATGTAGTGGCCATTGTGAAGACACATCGGCAACGGATCCTGTGGTTACATTTAAAAGTGTTCTGCGTCGTCCGTTTAAATACAAATGTCAAAGTTGCCAGGATCAATCATCGAACATGAAAGCTGTACGCTTGCGCTGTAAGAACAATCAATTTGCATACGCTTCGTACAGGTATATTCTCACCTGCGGCTGCGCAAACTGTAAACCGTGATGCTGTCAGTCCCGATGCCTGTATACATCATTTACATAATGCCATCTGTTCTTAGTTTATGTTCACAACATGTTGTCCAATTGTGTCAAATCTAAATTTCATTAGTAGTTATAGCTGTGCTATAAAAACCTATATCACTGACTATATGCAAAGTGTCATATTATCTGCATATGGCAATGTTCTTCTCCACTTTTCCATGGCCAGTACATTATGATGAGAGCATGCGCAGCAAGAAAAGGTTGATTTTTCAATCGCCTGTCTTTACCTATTGTCCTGCTATTACAGTGATAGAGGGACTGACGACTTTACTGAAGAGGAACCAGATACCAAGACATCACTGCACTACTGCATTTCTACGTCATTTAACTTATTTCCCTGTCGAGGTCTTTGACTTAAATGACACAATTCACATGTCAATAAAATCACAGGCAAGGAAAGCAGCTTTTGTCTTGATAAACTTGATATAGTTAGATTGGCATATCAATTATGCATCCCCCACTCACGCGCTTCCTCTCTTACCTTATTCACGATCTCACGCACCCACCCACCCCCACACGCACTCACTCACTCACTCACCCACCCACCCACCAACTCACTCACTCACTCACTCACTCACTCACTCACTCACTCACTCACTCTCTCTCTCGCTCACTCACTCAACCACTCCCCACTCCACACTTACTCACTCACTCAACCACTCCACTCACTCACTCACTCACTCACTCACCACGCCACACTCACTCACTCACTCACTCACTCACTCACTCACTCACTCACACACACACACACACTCACTCACTCAACCACTCCGAACACTCACTCACTCACTCACTCACTCACTCACTCACTCACTCACTCACTCACTCACTCACTCACTCACTCACTCACTCACTCCCCACGCCACACTCACTCACTCACTCAATCACTCACTCACTCACTCACTCACTCACTCACTCACTCACTCACTCACTCACTCACTCACTCACTCACTCACTCACTAGCACAAGCAACCAATTGTTTCTTTTTATCTGTTGTGTAATGGATAATGATACCTGTACAGAAATCACACAACTTAGATAATAGATTATATTACAATCTTTATTACGATTCAAGCATATGAATATAAACACATACACACATATATCTGTTTAATTCAATAAACCCATATCTAATATATATCAGTCTGTCTATCGTTCTTGGACATTTGGAAACAAAATAATGAAAAAAGAAGAAGAAGAAATAATCATAAATTCTACATAGTAAAATAAATGTTCTTTTTGGTTTTGCAACCAATACTCGATACACAGTATTTGTTGACTCTAAGCCAATGGCATTGTCTCTTGTTTAGTCACATGTTGTCTCAAAGCCAATCGCGTTGTAATACGTAAACGTTATACCCATGAGTTGTCGCTAAACCAATGACACAATATCATAGTATGCAATCGGCTTCGGATAGTAGGCCAGTAGAATTAGACCATGCACACTTAAGATGCATGGTAGGGCTGGCCACATTTTGACAACTATGAGTGGAAACTAATCCCATTAAAGGACGTAGTTCTGTGTATGCAAGCAGAGACATGTAGACTAAATCTACAAACGAATATATACGTGGTGTTACTATGAAAGATAACAATCTGACTGTGTATGTATGTATGTATGTATGTATGTATGTATGTATGTATGTATGTATGTATGTATGTGTGTGTGTGTGTATGTGTGTATGTATGTATGTATGTATGTATGTATGTATGTATGTATGTATGTATGTATGTATGTATATGTGTGTGTGTATGTATGTATGTATGTATGTATGTATGTATGTATGTCTGTCTGTCTGTCTGTATGTATGTATGTATGTATGTATGTATGTATGTATGTATGTATGTATGTATGTATGTATGTCTGTCTGTCTGTCTGTATGTATGTATGTATGTATGTATGTATGTATGTATGTATGTGTACAAAATGTGTGTGTGTGTGTGTGTGTGTGTGTGTGTGTGTGTGGATATGCATCTGAGTTGGATTTGTTATTTGAGTCATAGTATTCGGGATATTTACGATGTATCCTTGACAACGTAATGTTAAAGTTGACAATAGTTCAACGCATTACGTTCTTATGTTCCTAGAGAGCAGAGCAAATATGTGGCGTTATAGGTACGTGCTACTGGTGATAACAAGTAGATCACTTTGAACACACTGTGGGAGACCTAGTTATATATGTATTACCAAAATCAAATAATCATGACTGTGGCCTCGATACGTAATTACATTGTTTGACATTGTCTCGATTCCTCGTTTAGAATTACACGAAGATGGATTTTCAACTGAAACTTACACCCAAAATTATAAAGTTGACTTTGGGAAAGATTGTACGAAATTGGCCCAATGTGCATTATACTCCACATTTCTACAGCAAGGGTGTACTAATGACTCTCTGAGAGTAATGACGTCACAGGTAGTTCAAAATTGACGTGCAATCACAAGAGTAACGCGTACGTGGATGTTATTCAGTAAAACGAGTGTCGCAGCATGCCGGCATACCGTACCATCTCTCAAATTAGCAGTATCTGACCAAAAAGAAGAATATATTGTTTCATTTTTTTTTTCAGTCTGTCTTTTTTTCCATTTTTGTTCAGCCCATGTAGTCTGCACATCTGGGGGGGGGGGGACACACAAAAATAACTCTCCCTACATTAATTACTACTTCAAAGAGGACAACAGCAGAGCCAATCATGAACAAACAAATGGCATCTGCTCCCATATGCACACTTGCTCCAAAGTACTAAATAAAAAGAACAGTAACTGCCATAAATAATAGACTAAGTGACAGGTTTGTTGAAAATTTAAAAAAAAAAACAAAAAAAAAAAACGCCGTCGCATCACTTTAGACAAAATGTCCTGACCAGAAGCAATTCTTTTTTTTTTTTGGTCTTTTTAAGTAATTTTTTTGAAATTTTAAAATAAAATAGAATAAAATGAAATAAGATAAAATAAAATAAAATAAAAGTAAAGAATCTAAACATTTTGCTGCTGTACTGACCAGTGATGTAGACTACCACAAAGGCCAATAAACTTGAATAATAGAGTAATGAAGCTGTTTAAATTGCTTTTATGGTTTTTTAAATCTTTTAAAATGGCAGTGAAAACAAATGGATGAGATACATAGATGGTTGAGATCAACATAGAAATGAATAGGTCGTCAGCGAAAATATCCGAGTTTTGACGAAACTTTCCGAACAATATTGACGGCTGCAAAGATCAAAATACTTTAAGAAAGTTGACCCCTCGATGTCTTTCTCTCCGTTTCAATGGCGTAATAAAATCACAAATTCTTCTAATTTTTAAAGAATTTTGAACGTTCATGTTGTTTCACGTTTAGTGAGATGCAGCAATATTTATTTTATAAAACCATCTACTGGATCGTGATTATATTATCCTCGCACACAAAACTCCGAACAGTGCATGTCGTGGATGATCTGACATGATGTCACAATAGTCCAAAAGTTCAGAGTTCAAAGTTCATCCATACCTCGGGTTCATACCATCATCGGGTGATGCGGAGGTACGGAAAGCACCAAAGAAACTCTTCGTCGGATCATCAACGATCCACTGTCCGGACCAAAGAGGGCGAACTCCGAGTTTATCCTCTTGAAGTAAACGGAATACACCGCCATGATAGGCTGAATCAGATGGAGGCGTAACACCACTGCTCCTTTACAAACAATAAAAAAAAATATTTTTTAAAAGTCACTGACATTTAGATTGCTGAATGTTTAATACATATATGCGAAAGCTGTGCCGATGGAGAACAATAGAAAGCGTGGTATAACGATGAAAGGCAACAATCTCAGTTTGAAGTGGAAATGACTGTGTGTGTGTGTGTGTGTGTGTGTGTGTGTGTGTGTGTGTGTGTGTGTGTATGTATGTATGTATGTATGTATGTATGTATGTATGTATACATGCATGCATGCATACATGCATGCATGTATTTATGTATGTATGTATGTATGTATGTATGTATGTATGTATGTATGTATGTATGTATGTATGTATGTATGTATGTATGTATGTATACATTGTATTGGGGAATATTTTGGCATGCTTGCTTGATAGAGCTATTCAATTATAACCTTTTGACAATGCAGTTGTAATCTTCAAGACCTCATCATCACATACAACTAACATTTTATCTGCACTTTCAGTATAGAAACACTGCATAGAATTTTAGCATCTCTGTATGCAGTGAGTTCTTTCCACGATATAACGTATCAGTAAATGTGCTTACTCTTCTGTTGCTCCACTTTTCATTAAAGTAACTATTGTATGCCCACGTTTGACTACAGTCTCATGGCCTACATTTGGTGATCTGCCATCACTGTACATCACCTGTGAATACACATAGTAGTAGCCAGTCTGTGTAATGTCGATATACTGACTGTCTTCTTGTCGTAAGTTACTGTGAGCAAGATCAACCGATCTATCGCGATAGCGATGACTCCATGTGAAGAACTGACCTGAAAAAGTTTCAAAAATAACATATCGGTACTTTTAGAACTGTGATAATGTGGCATCGCCCCCCCCCCCCCCCCCTTCATATTATATGGTACGGCTTAGGTCACTGCTACAGTGTAGAGTGTTACGCTTGATGTTATGCTTTCTTTTTTAAGGGAACGTAGTTGAGGCAAACTTTATTTTAGCTGCATTCTACAATCTTACAGGACCCAGACAAGGCATTTTCACCAATTCAGCAAACCCAGCTATTATAAAAGAGAGGCCTGCATGCTGTACACTTGAACGAGGTATTCTGGGAAATTAACAAAGTTAGAAGCTCCTAATCCCGAACCCTTGTTATTAGGTACTTCATTTTCATTGGCATCGTAATTAATACATATTACAATGTAGACAATTAAATACGTCAAGTCACTCCGCCCTCATCGGCCTACTAAAAGGGTACACCTATGTGTGAGGGCGCCCCACCGATCACGTCGCATCTCACAGATTAAAGAATAGTGAACCAACAAACATTTGTCACTCGGCGCACAGGGCTATTTGGTTAGTCAATCCCCTTCCTGGAAATGTTATCGTGGGGGGGGGGGGCTTGCGCTCTACATATCTCAGCATATTCTCACCAAGAGTCGTCTGAATCCGACCATTGTGACCAACCATGTGTGTTGATGGTAATGATGCACTGGCCTGTGAGGTAAAAATAACAAACACTGTGTTAATTTAGCAGTGAGATCATAATGCTATAAAATGACCAGGCTATCATTCATAGTATAAATTTAAATATCTACACTGGTCTCCACGTCATAGGAAGATATAGTAGCGATCAACTTCTTGCAGCAAGTTACTTGACAAGTTAAAAGACGTGATTTGTTTTCAAATAACGTTATAAATACACATTTTTATTTTACAAGAGGCTTATCATAATAATAATAATCTTTCTATATAGTCAATTCTTTGATTTTTTTATAAACTTGTCTCCCAAGAATTCCAGTGAGCGAATCCCTCATGGGTTCAGTGTTAATGCAGGAGGAGTACCCACGGAAAACACTCGTTGTTCGGTAAGAGTCAAACCTCAAACCAGGGTAAGAACCCCGACCGCAGCACAGGGGCGTGTAATATTTCATAAATTGTTGTTTTCCAGGTCTACAGACTAAATATAACAACCTTTTGATTAATATATATTCCTACATGTAAGGGGAAGAGACTAATATATCTTTGCAGTATAGAGATTGATACATTTGTAGCAGCAAGATTCGTACGATATTTTTCTAAGAAAACGACATTCTAAGCAATAAGAAAACAACAATCTATGAAATATTACACGCCCCTGTGGACCGCAGTGGTAAGGCCAGCCGTGTTTCCATTCGGTCACCGAAACCGTTGTGTGATTAACGTCGGGTCCCAAGGGTCGGTTTTGATTAAATAGAAATCCGATCTTACCTGCGCTTGTTGTTCTGAAAAAAAAAAACAGAAAAAAAAACATGAGAAAGTCGACAAAGGACTTAGTACATAAGTATACATAACATAGTTTTGTTTTTACAAGTTGATAGTGTTAGATGCTCATAGTGTGTGGTACTATCTTTCGTTTGCTTGATCATATTTGTTCTCTATAGTGTAGTGTATTTCATTATTATAATATTGCAGTGCATTCAAATTCTCTGAGTTAGGGCTCAGTGGTATAAGATTAGGCCTCAGTGGTATGAGGTTTGGCTGACAGTAGGGTATTGTGCACACTTTAAATATGAGCCAGAACACCCGTGGGACTCCAGAACATCTACATCAAAGGTGACTAATATCTGAATAACTAGAAAAACTTGCGTTTTACTTTTTATCTCTTTTTTTTAAATGTTGATTAAATGATGCGTAGAAAAACTGTCCGTGGTTCTTAGTAATGGACAGAATACTACCAAATCCATTTTTACTTTTTACAAAAACACACGGCTGGTCATTTCTATCCAAAATATATTGCATATATAGACTGAAAGAGACGGCGTTTCGTTCCGCCCTCATCAGCCTCCTGGGGAGGGGATTTGACTGCTGTGTGCACTATGCGGGCCCCCGTCAGGGCGTACTTTACATACTATATTGCATATAGCTCGGGACATACCTTTCCGCGTTTTATTCAAATATACTTCGATAATGGATGTGACGTTACATGTACAACTTCCTGGAGGCCCTTCAATTCAAAGAAAAAAAAATTTAATTAATGCAATGTCCATGGTAACGGTATGACTATGTTCATTTAGAGTTAACGATCATTTTTGCTTTATTTGGTTATATCTAGGTACACCTTCTTTCAGAAATTGTCGATATTGTGAAATAATGTCATGCTAGATATATCGTTGTTTAAGTCTGAGTACAACAGGATCATAACCAACAAATTGTAATAAGAAAGCAAAGTAAGATAAGACAACACAGCTCAAAACAGCACAACACAACACAACACAACACAACACAACACAACACAACACAACACAACACAACACAACACAACGCAACGCAACACAACACAACACAACACAAACACAAGCACAGCACAACACAACACAACACAACACAACACAACACAACACAGCAGATACAACATAAAACGACACAACACATCATCACAACACAGAACAGCAGAACACGACGTGACACAACACACCACGAGACAAGACGAGGCAAAACAAAACGACGCAAAGTGAGACTCATCACATCATATTTTTAGAAAACTAAACAACGCAACAAAATAGCAAACTAAATACACACCACACTCCTTCTACACGAAAAGTCCAATTTACCCACCTTTATTACCCAACCTGTGACCCACCTAACTACCAACTCTGTCCAGAGGTAGTACGAGACGCAGTGCCACTTTTGACTCTCTACGGAGAGATCACTGGGGGTAAATTAAGTCAAAGGTGGAACTTCGTCTCATACAACATTTACACATCCTCTGCCCAAGATTTACCCCGATGGAAAGACATGGTCAAATATGACTTTTCGTATAGCGCCCATAACTACAAGACATTAACATTTAAACCAAAAATGAACCACGCAACATTATACTATACCTTGCCGCACGACAGTACAATGAACTGCACTACACAAGATAGTTCGCATAGCATTACAGTGCTTGTCTGGAACTTCAAACCGCTACACAATGCAACACTATAATACATCACACTGCACTACAGCAAGCGAAGGTACATACACTACACTGCATCGCACTACAATATAACACACTGCACCACTGTACAAACAACCGACCTACGGCGCAAGCAATTAATACAGAAAATATAAGCTAACCTTGGGGCCCCTGTACACACTTTGTTCCTATGAGACAAATGTAATAAGAGATTTCTTTAGTATCCACTCTTAGTCGAGACTAAAATATAATTAACATGCATGAAAAAGAATATGCAGAAAAGAACGTTTAGGCCAAACAAATAAAAGGATTTTTTTCTCGTCCTCACGCAAGTCATCTAAAATCATGCCCGTCACACGTTTTTATTTCATTTTCCCGTTTTCGCAAACATCCACTTTCCATATCGATGGCGAAACCAAACAGTTTGAGAAGTACAGATGAGAGGCTGTAAAACAAACATTTTACAATGCATGTAGTTTACTTTCAGAGTTCGATAAATGTTATTAATCGTTCAGGGCAGCTTCAGTGGTAACATCATGTATGTGATAGTGTAATGGTTGATGAGTCAGTGTGCTTCCCCAACCAACACCCACGCCCCCCCCCCTAAAAAAACGAAAAAAAAAAAAAAAAAAAAAACCCGCGTCACCGCATCATTTTTGAAATTTCCCAAGGACGAGAAACAAACTGTTTTGTTTTTTTGGCCTATACGTAAAGAATATCATTAAGGGACAAAACTGTTCCCAACTCAACCGTTTGTGAGTGGGTTTCAGACATTGAAATGTAGTAAATAGGTGATACACGTGAAGATATCAAATAAAAGCTAGTGGGTGATTAGAAAGGGTATATTAGTACTAGTGTTAGTTTTGTAAAAATGACTAGAACAGAGGTTAGAAGGTAGGAATTATCAGATTTCTGGATAGGCCACCTGTCTTCATCTCCTTGAACCCTGTACATTGTTACACGTACATTTAAATGAGACATTTTCTTCACGTGTTATTTATTTGAAAGGAAACATCTTAGAATGAAAGATAAGGAAAGACGGGCCGAGGCAGACATATACACAAACTTTGCCTTTGTCTGGAAAAAATACTCCATTTCAATTTTTTAGAACCGATGAGGGCGCTGTTAAAATGGCACCTTGATCGATGTAGCACTAATAACATAAAGCTCTTCTCGAATAGTAGTACTACGTCAAACTTCAATTACCAGGTCGTTGAACCCCAAATCCATCGGCGGAAATAATTGACAACAGTTTATCTAAATTGTACACTCAGGAATGTTCAACGCTTTTCAACGGGACATTAAAAAGTATAAAGATTACGAGTAAGCGACTGTCCTCGCATCTCATCGTGAGGATTTGCTGCAATCGTTCTAAATATAGACCCATTCTTGTCTGTAAATCGCATTATTTTGGAATCGCTGGACACACTATTCTCTTTTTTCCATGTCCTTCATTGACATTTTCTTACTTGTCTGTGATTGACAATACTCTCTTCGTGCTTAAAATAAAAGAGATAACCCAGCTAAGACGTAAATCAGAAAATTACACAGTCACGAAAGAGTAGAGTAAACATGGACGTCACTTACTAGTGTGTTTTTTACTTTTGGGGATTTTCAGGTGAATAGAGTCGACCGTTGTCAGGCTTATGACTGACTAGTTCCATTATGCTACATTGCTGGGTTGTCAGTTCAACGGCCGAATGGTTTTAAGTTTGTTTACTATTTGAGAAGCGCTGTCGTCATACAAGCTGAACTGCTGAAAAAATTCTGGTGAATATACATTGTTTTGAAACTAAGGTTTGTCCATAAAAGACTGGAGACAGAGGAAACCTTTAAATGCAGTGTATAGTATACATGTATGTTGTTAGGAAAGTGCGCCACCCCACGTTCATACCTTTCTTTATTTTCGGTCTCCTTGGATTCTTACGTTTCTTCCCAGCCCGTTTCATGCGATTATGAATGTCAGGAGGACAGGGAACCTCTCCTGAAAGTCAGGAAAGTGAAACAAAAATCCCTTCTATGTTAAATTCAATCCTCATGCACAGTGCATCAGAGTGCCATTCTCAACTTCGTCAACACATTTCTATGTCCCTAACTTTCGTTTTTGGTGTTGTTATTCTAAACTTGAGCGTAATCGGAACCACACAGTCTTTTTAGGCCTAAAATGAAGTATGTAACTATTTCGTTTTCACGTTATTTTGATGTCTCAATACATTTGTTAGGTTAAATAATGTAAGAGTTGTCAAAAGAGCGAAAATAATAACTTCAGGAGAATGTCACTTTAATGTATTGAAGTTAATTAATGACGAAGTGAGTACAAGAAAATCATGAAATCTGAAACAAAATTTTGCCTAGCTGGACAAAAACTTTGCCAACTATCTTCAATCATCTGGCACCACACACATCTTAACCTACATTGCTACACATTTTTTCTCGCGCCTATGGTGATCTAATTAAATGTTCTGTAGCACTTGTGTGTGTTTGTGTGTATTTGTCTACATAACAGAAAATCGCTGGGAACAATTTCCAGCACAAAAAAATGTACGAGGACAACACAAATCTTGTCTTGCAGGACAACAACATGTGAAATTGTTATTACAGCGAATTTCACAATACCATGCAGCTTTTCTGTTTGATACAACCACGCAGAAACCAATAAGAAACTGGACATGCTACACTTTAAGATAGCAAGATTGGATCGGTACAGTTTTTTGCTATATTTTGTCTAAGTGAAATGAACTACACATGGTCCCATACAGACATCATTTGAACCCCACAAAGGACATTTTAGGCGCCCTTCATCAGGTGTTTTGATAATAAGAAAAACAATTAGCGCGCGAACGTTTGCCCGGCGTTGCAATACATTGAAATTGTTTACTTCATTTAGACTTAATGTAGAAAAAAAATGCGATCTTGCTATTGAAGTGTGGCGTATGCAGTTTCTTGTTAGTTTCTGCGTGGTTATATCAAAATGAAAAGCTGCACGGTAGAGTGAAATTTACTGTAATAGATTTTTTTTTTAGCTAGACCATACAATTTAGCAACGTCTCTGAGATATTTGTCTGGCCAGATAAGACGACTCGATACAGTGTAGCAATTTTGACGACATTTTTGGTTTAGCCAGACGACGTTTTGTTTCAGCGTTCGTGATTTTCGTTGTAATTGAAGGATAAATTATGAAGACTGTTTCATTAAAGCCACAGTAGCTGTGCATGCTGGTAAATGTTTCTGTTACTTTTGTGTTTCTGTTTGGTTAGAAAAAAACTTACAACTATTATTGTCATGTTGGCTTGTATCATCGGATAATATTTGGACTTCATTTACAGAACATATCTTTACTACATGACTTGTGTTGCCATGGGAACATTTTCAACTTGAAAATCAAATTTGTACACACTAAGCACTAAATAGAAAATAAGCGTGGGAACTTATTATGATTAACTTGTGTGCATGGAAAAATCCATGACTTAATAACAAAAGACATTGAATGATTCGATTGTTTCGGGATTGTTTCTGTAGTTTTACACGTATATACGTAGCAGATTTCTTTTGTTGAAAACTACAGCTAATGTGGCTGTAATATTATGCCATATCACGAACGTTTAAAGGAGCTTACCATTTTCCTGGGCATCCCTTTCTTGTCGAATGACTGGTGTGTTTGAATCTTCCTCACCCGTCCTTGACCCGTATTCCTGCAGAAAAGGTATTATTGTATTTCTTAGAAAATAAAAAACAATATAACTGAACACTTGCTGGCAACAAATGTATAATGTAAACTTGCGGATATTCAATAAATGTCCCTTCAGATAAGAAAGTATGACATCCGTGTTTCGAAGTTAGCTTGGCAGTTTGCCAATAGTCGATATACAACATTAACATGTATACCACATACGGGTCTTTAAAGTTTTATTGAGAACCGATCATATGGATACCGCATCATCGACACGTGTAACAGTTTCAAAACCTACCTCTGCTATAGAATGCATAGATTAGGACGACGCACTCTTTTCCCATCTTTTTAGTCTTTCTACCAACATTTCGGTCACTTTCGTCTTTTTTTCTAGTAACCGACAGTACGCTTACTTATAAATTGAAAGATAGGGGGTGTAGCTTATAAATCAACAATTCTTTTTATCTATTTTTTATCTATTTTGGTTTACCATGTGTAGGGTTCTATATGTTCACATCATAACAAGTTTCTTCAGTAGTACGCTTTCATCATCATCATCAACAACAACAACAACAACAACAACAACAACAACAACAACAACAACAACAACAACAACAACAACAATTTTATAATATATGACGAGAATGTGTTACAGTAACACTAACGACGGTCACATCGATGGCATGTACAGAAAACCTAGCCGGGTTTACTTTGAGACTCTTGTGAAGTAATAGGGACAGAAAACATGTAAGACTACCAGATTTCACAAATATTGTACACTATAGCTAGTAAAAGATCAAGGTATCTACAATCTGCGAAAAAAACTCCGATGCGTTTGCTTGCTTGTGGTAAGCAGGAATGAGACAAGGTTCTTGCAAAGACATACAATGTAATTAGTGTTGATAATTTATCAAAGCATAAACACCACAGGAGCCCAGATCCTGTGACTCTGTTTACTGATAGAATGTGATACATTATGACATTGAGATTGTTACTGTTACAATACAACGTCCATGGATATAAACAAACCATAGACCCTGCACGTGTAGGGTTGATGAACAAGCCTACACACTCATCACCTGAACTGCCTACATTAAAAGACACCGCTGTTGTTTTTGTATCAGTTGTATTGTTGTTTTTACCTAATCTTGTCTTGGTATGAAGTCTTTTCTTTGCCCACTTCATTCAAACAAACGCACTGGTGTTTTCCCAGTGTTGTACCAACCTCAACAAAAAGATGAAGTTTTAGCTTAATATGTGACAACTATTCAACGGTGTAGCTAGTAGTTACATAAAAGGTCTAAAAAAAGTTGTGTGGTTCCGGTTACCCGACAATACCTAGTTTTTCACTGCCGACCCTAAACTTTGTTTTACATATTCAAGAAAAACATAATAAAATCATGAAAATTGTGAAGTCTCGCCAGAAATAGTGGATGCGGAAACTGACATCAACTTATATAATAATAAAATAAAATAAAAAATCTACCTATCCCACCTATTCTAAAGTTGAGTGTAATCGGAACGACACGATTTTTTTTATTAGGCCTAAGCGGACCAAAGACTGGACCTTTCAGACTGCTGCAAAAATGTACTTTATTATCATCAACCATTAAACTTGTATTCTATGATATTTATATATACAACTGATAACTGATAAACGATGCCATTGAGAACTGTAATATCTGCATTACTATTGCAGACTGATGAAACGCATAGAGACAATTTTTTTTTTGAAAAACATACATTACATTTCGATGAATGTGTTAAATTTCGTAGAAATCTTATAATGTGGTCATTGTTCGTAATATAGTTTAGTATCTTTCAGTCTCAAACAGCTTAAAAGACTATGCCATATTGTAACACAGTATATTATGTCACCATTTGTTGGTAGAATATGCATAGGCCTACATGTGAATAAAGTGTCCGATAATACATGATCGTTTATACAACTGGTCGGTGACAGTCCCTGGATGGGTTGGTACCCATCCTTGTTAGCGAAATTTCAAAGTGTACCCCTTTTCCCGGAACATTTCAATGAAAAACGCCCCTTTTTTTTAGTGAATCTTGGAGGAAATCACTGCAAAAACACCACCTTATTTCCGAAATCCGGGAGTTTTTTCCTTCAAGGACACCTAATCCATACACTGCATGTAAACTGTTTGCCCTAATGTGAAAAAGTACCCCCCTTTTTACGATTCCTCGGACCTAGATGAAGATAATTCTTTATCCAATTAAAATATCCTATTAAATGTAACGATTGTGAGAACATTGTAATTTCGGAATGAAATAACAAGTAGAAGATTTCATTTGCATATTCGTTTTCGTCATTACATTCAATCTCTTTTCTAGCATATGTTTGTATTTGTAGAATTGAGATACAATGTAACCAGTTGACTTGAAACAAAATGTTTTTAAAAAATATCTTACTAGCCTGCGACATCTTAAAAACCTTACAACCCTTAACCACTGCTTCCATGCTTTAAGACAAAAACTATTGAACATTGCTACATTTCCTTTGCGTGAATTGCCATTATAGTACATAGTCGCCAAATCATATACATTGTAACAACATTTTGTTCAGACATGTCAATAGATTAAAAATGTAACTATTCTACTTCATTTTTGTGGTGCCAGATGGCAACATTTGTGTCAGGCTAAGATTTAAAATAGTTGTTGAGATAGACAATCCAATATAGCTAGGATAGTAACATTTTTGTCGACTCGGAGACAGGCGATGATTTATTCTCAATTGCCTTCCCTTGTACGTATTGTGCATGGCGGATGTAGGCGAACTCGGTCCACACGTGTTACTTATCTGTGTGGTACACATAAGACGCACAGCAACAACGATAGTGACAATTTCTTAATCCCTGTTCTTAATCCAACCTACTTATGACCTGAATCGATTTATCACTCACTAGAAATGTAAAAAAAAAAACACTTTCGAGGATTAAATCAAAATGTCATCATTGTGTATTTTACAACAAATAATTGCATACACCAGCTCACTACTCTCTCTATATTGTATATCAAAGTATGATATTGGTGTTATTATTATCAAAACTGTACATGTATGATTTACAGTAATATCCTTGTTTATAGGGGGTATAGGGGGTATGAGTGTCAGTTGTGATATATGACAGCAATATATTGATTTCCAACTTCTAATACCCTAGTTATAGTAGGTGAAAGGGGATATATATGTACAATATACAAGTGACCCCCATAAAATAAGGGTAATATTTGATATGGAAAGGCCACTAAACATAAGAATCATGGTACATGTGTGCGAAGGAAGGATTTGTATGCAAATCCAAATCTAAGCACGAGTATCCTATCAAATATCTCTACCAGTCTGTCTCTGTATCCGTATGTATGTATGTATGTATGTATGTATGTATGTATGTATGTATGTATGTATGTATGTATGTATGTATGTATGTATGTATGTATGTACGTACGTACGTACGTGTGTGTGTGTGTATGTATGTATGTATGTATGTATGTATGTATGTACGTACGTATGTGCGTGCGTACGTGTGTGTGTGTATGTATGTATGTATGTATGTATGTATGTATGTATGTATGTATGTATGTATGTATGTATACATGCACGTATGCAAGTATATTTCTTCTCTCTCGTCCGTCTGTCTGTCTGTCTGTCTGTCCGTCCGTCCGTCCGTCCGTCTGTCTGTCTGTCTGTCTGTCTCTCTCTCTCTCTGTCTCTCTCTCTCTCTCTCTCTCTCTCTCTCTCTCTCTCTCTCTCTCGCTCTATATATGGTACAAATAGTAACTCCGAGTAAACAATCATCACACTGTAGAATAAGATCCGCAGATAGTACAACCCTTAGGGTCGAAATCAACAGTTCAATGTAGGATAAAAAACTAAATTCTTTTATGGGGGGGGGGGTTTGAGCCATTTTAGTTCTCATTCTACAAAATCGATTTTACTTTTAATATTTCTTTAAAAAATGTCAAATTGAGAAAGGGAAGAAGTTTGCTTTAGTACTAGTAAATGCATGGCACTAAAAATAAAGTAAAGTGTCAACAAAAGAACTATTCTTTCCTCACTGCACACTGGCCTTTATATTACTAGCACTAAATATTCTTCTACATACTGATTCGAAACTGATTATGCAGTTTGAAACACTTTTCAATTTTGGCCAATTTAGTTAGAAAGGGGGTAGGGGTCTGAGGCGTGGCCTAAGTCTTAGAATTTAGTTTTTTATCCTACTATTGATCTCGTCCCTTATTGAATCAGTCATCGAGGTTATATAATAGCATGGGCTATGTTATTGACACTGCCAAAGGATAAATCTAATCTTCTTATATTATATGAGACTAGACTGTCGACAGTCGTTCGTGCCTTTATTGCTACGTTTCCCCATCTAAATTAAAGTCGTCGCCTCGCTCCGTAGCACTGAATGTTAATGCGTACTGATATGAACTGTGAGTGCCAAAGGGCCTCCCGCACTCGCTGTTCAATCAGTACGCGGTTATAGTATTGCTCCGGATCGGAGCGAGGCGACGACGCGAATTTAGTTTTAGTTAAAACGTAGCAAAAAAGGCTCGAACGACTGTCGACAGTCTAATATGAGACACACAAGATAAAGGAGGTCCCTCGTATTACATAAACAGTGCAGTCCCTTCTGAATTGAACGACAGCGCTAGCATTACAATACCTATTACTTTGACATTGTCTGCAATATTTGATCGCTTCTTTGATTAAGCCAATCTTGTTTTCGAATTTCAGGTAACACACTATTGACAGATTAACATAACTGACTAATTTTCATAATTTATTAAAATTAATGTTCATTTTATAAACGAAATTACAAGAATTAGTATTGTGGCAAAATTGACGAAAACACACATGCGTAAACAACGCGTGATTTGACATCCCTGAAGAAGACCTGAAGACTCGGGTCGAATGCTAGTATTCGGCTTTAGCTTACATGGTACGTATGTCTTGTTCTCGAACGGTTCTATTTCCTCAATCACGAAATTGAGTGCAAATCACGCAATTTAAACAATTACAATGTGAAAGTACTGGTTCATGATTTTACATTATCAAGAGCGTACATTGTTGACAACAATTTTCGGTATGCTCATATTAAATTTTGTGTGAAAATTTTCACTTTCTTTTTCAAAGGAAATAATCATACGACCTAATTAACCGTCCCTAGTATTGTTGGACGCTCGTGAAGCAAATGTACAAAATACGCCTGAGCCTTGCTGTAATTGTACACGTACATGCTAGATCCGAATACTGTGTACATATCTGAATTTCCCTGTCACAGTTGCTTGCATTATTGTTGGGTTTGAAGAAATTATAACGAAATATGCATCGCAGTCAACTTTTGAGTAATTACCCTTAACCACACACATGCAGGATTGGAATAAGGTCTACATAAACTGAACGTGTCTACACCAGAAACTTAGAGTACTTGGTTAATATTAGAGCTAACTTATATATCATACTGTGTCTAAGATGGCACGGAATTTGTAAGACAGTTTTGAAACTGTTGTTTAGCTGCGGATGACCTCGTTAAAATATCAACATACCGTGTCTGGAGTGGTCTGCTCTAATACAAATGTTGCACGCCATTTAGGACTGGAACAATCTACCAGCATCAATAAAACAGATATCAAAAGGAACGCCTTTAATAAAAAGCGGTCAAATAATATTTGTCCCCAGTACACTAAGGGATACTGAAAGCGGCGAGTTTATTCGTTATTAGTTAGTTTGCCTCCACGTTTTCCCTACTTCTGTTAGTCTTTCCCATTCATAGTTAAACATCTTTGCTAATCCCGCCACTTTCCAAGTAATTCAACAATTTGTACCAAGTTTTTATTTGTATATCTGTACTGTCGATCTTGTTGTTTTACTTAAATAAACTAATCTAAACTAAACTAAACACAAGTGTATCACTTTTTAAAAGAGTTTGATGAAATGACGTATTAAATTATTCAACAGAAAAACGGTCAATTTTTAAAATGTAGGTCGAAGTGGACATGTGGATGGCAAACAGGTCGGCCACGATGCAAGGACCATTGATAGAGTTTGGGCACATTTTATACAACCGCTGCCATCCACGCGAGGGTTTAAGAAGACAATAAACATATTAAAATCATTCCAATTTACTGAAACCATGTCATCGTTACCCTTGATAAATTGGCAAATGTAGCGCTTGTAATAAATCTATGATGTAACACTAAAAATCTGACGATCTTTCCTTAGTATCGTACTTGGAATCAATTACAGAAAAAAACAGTGCATCGCCAATGCAATCGTAATCATAGGCTGAAACATGGATGCATACTTCATATTTGATTACATTTTGCGAAGAACCAGAAGAACTTTTACTTTCGATGCCATTCCCACACTCAATTGTGTTAGTAGTTGGAAAACATCAATGTTGAAGGAAGTAACGTTACAATATAACCGAGGAAAACAGGAAAGATGCGAATACGAGCAACCCCAGGCTAAGTGTATTACTATTAGACCATTGCTGATACTGTGTTTGTTGACTTCGCGCCGCTCGCCCGAAATTTGTACCCCACCTGCCAAATTACATGGCAAACCGCATACACTTTGTAATGAAAAATGAAAATCTACTTATTCATCATTATATAACAGTTGTGTTTCACCAGATTTCCTATTTGAAAATAGATTTGTAAAATCACTTTTTTTTGTTTACATTATTTCATAATTTTCGGTACGAACCTTCAGGCCTGGCTAAAACTAGGCCGGGCAATTGTGATTCACTCACCTCCATGTCGATACTGTCGAACGCCTCTTTCAGTTCTTGCAGCGAATCATAGTCGCCCTGGTTCAGAAGAAGTTTCTCCGTCACCCTGGAAAGGATCGCCAACTTCTCCTCGTATTCATGCTGTTTAGCTTCCATGATGTGGCATTTTATGCACAGATAGCAGCATGAGATCAACAAACCGACGACGGCTATCGTAAGGACGATTTTGAACGCTTCGGCGAAAAATAACCTTATTGGGTTCCCTGAAAACTTGCTATCGTTTCCCTGAAAGGTTTCCAGGTGACGAGAGGCGTTTTCGGGGAGTTCACCGAAAGACGTGGGCGACACTGACTTGGTCATATTTACCTTTACAAATGGCGTGCTATAGTCCGAGTGATCACCAGGGTACATGTATGTCCGCTAGTATACCGATCGTCCTATATTTGGCTCAATGGCGCACAGACCACGACGTAAACAAAACAATACAAGGGGTAACCGTTGTCGAGTGCGCAACACAACATTGAGACACGCAAAAACATGCTCTGTGATCTTGTAAAACGATTGTAGTTTTGTTTTTTCTCTGCATGTGGTCAAATTTTCAATGCTGCTTCAATGTTAATTGTGGTCTTCTGAGAACAGTTGGCCAATTTCGTAGCACTGGACTCCAAATACCCAATCATTGCTGTCGGTCATTCTAACATTACCTGCACCCCAGCACTGAGTGTACTATGAACTTTCACCTCTCTCCATGTTTGTAATTGACGATAAGAAGGCGCGAGTTGCTCATAGGGGGTGTGTTTCTGTAGTACATGGACAGAGACTAAGAAAGAAAACCCTTCGGTTTACTGTCTCTGTTGTGAGTTCGTCTAGGACAGAAGATTTGCAGATCTTGGAAGTACATGGCAGCCATAAAAAGACTTGTACATGGCAAAAGACTTCACTGCTGTCTGCCGAATAGCTTGATAAGTCACATGATGATATTTATACAAAGGTCAAGTTCACCAGTACAGTGTTTTAAAAGAAAGACAACCATCTAAAGCAGACGACAATTAAGGTATTAGAAAAGTGATTTTTGTCTACATTATTTGTAAGAGAGGGCACGTATATCTTGTATTGTAGCCAAAATGTCGAACTACATGGATACTACTAATTCGAAATGCCTTTTCATAACTTGTTTGGTATGCCATTTTAAAAGTGGATCTTCTTCCCTACATGTCATCGCAACCATTTTCTCCATCCACAGGTGGGCATAATTAACCAATTCAAAAGTCAAAACTCAAAACCTTGGAATTTGGCACAGTGCGCCTAGATAAGTTATCCGGGTTGCATCACTAATGTTGTGAATCAAAATGTCAAAAATCAAAACGTATAGCACTGTTATTTTAATTTAAATCGTTCAAGATGAAACACGCAAACACACCAGTTTTGAAATAAAAGTTTGATAAAAGTGTACGTGTTCCACTTTTGAAAATATATAGTATGGGTTTTCCCGTCAAAATATCTATTACTTGTGAAGTAAGAACTTATAGGTTGGTTACTGCATTCACATTGTATGGGAAAAATACATGTACAACCACGTTCCGATTCGTGCAGCATTTCTATTGATCTTTACCTTCCGTAAGGGGAGCATTATAGTTTTGTCTATCTATCTATCTATCTATCTATCTATCTATCTATCTATCTATCTATCTATCTATCTATCTATCTATCTGTCTGTCTGTCTGTCTGTCGTCTATATCAGTCTGTCATCAAACTTCACATTTGTTTTATATACTTTGGCACACGCATCAATGATAACAAAGTGCGATTGTGTCATAACCTATTTGTATAGCTCTTTATTCAAATGATACATAATTCATTAAATCTGGTAATGAATACATGCTTGTAACTTCATATATTTTACACGATATACTGATGATAACATTCCATTGAGTCGTTTTTGTGCAATTAATGAAATTCGGTAGGCTTTATTTACATGCAAACTTGCAGTTGTTCTATAACTATTATGGATGTATCGGCATAATTAATGTTTACCAATTAAGGGATTTCATTCATCATAGGAAGACACGCCACACTATAAATAAGATAGTTGTGACATATCTCCCTAATTTGCGTAAATAACCTTGCATATTATTGCAAAATTATGCACAGACAATGTATGTAATAGCTTTATGGAAAGCATTCAGTTTACACCTGGTTACTATGAATACCCAGGGTGCATATTCTTTAAAACGTTATACAAATTATCCAGACGCAACGTTCTTTTGATACGAATTCATGAAAAAATTCTTAGGTATTTAAATCTTTGTGATAATCTAGTTATCTTTTCACAGGGCAGGGGTGTCATTATTGTCTCTACCAGTGGGTACTTCCTTTCATGCTGACCTATATTACTTTGTTTTCGGTTCCGTTGAAAGTGTCTAGAATGTGCAAGTCTCTTCCAAGAAAACTGTCTAGATTAGACGTATTCCTTTAGTCAGCCTGTTGTTAAGGAAAAGCGCATGTCAATGTATGAAATCCACAACGAACAAAGTTAACCTTGTAACTGTATCATTATGTCTATATTTGAGATTAATGTTATGTGACAAAACAGAAATAATCATATTAATATTCGTTTGATGTATGTATCTGCCTAGTGTATAAACTATAGGTGGTCTATTTTTCGATTTCTACAAAATATGACCATTGAGTAACATGAAGACATGCAATAATTAAATTAGGCAGTGTGAAGATAATCTGAAAATCGACGCTGTAAATCAAACACAATAAAACATTCATGAATACACGATGGGCTTTTTCGCGCGTCGCCTTTATCACTTCATGAGATCATATATAACAAATTTAGATCTCAATTCGCAGCACAACCAACGATTTTATTTCGCTATTTTTGTTAGTTATCCTCCGATAGCTGTAATACCAAATATGAACACATACAGAAGTAAATAATTGTTTAACCTTAGAAATATTGTGAGCATGCAATACACAAGATGGTAATTAAATAGTTCTTTTATTGATATTATACAACTTATTTTATTGATACACACGACAGAATAGAATAGAATAGAATAGAATAGAATAGAATAGAATAGAATATAATATAAATAGATTTGAATGAGTAGAATAGAAATAGAATTGAATAGAATCGATTTGAATATGATATAATATAATATAATATATAATATAATTTTATTATAATATAATATAATAGAATAGAAATAGATTAGAATTGATTAGAATTAGAAATAGAATAGAAATAGAATTGAATAGAATAGACATAACTTTATTGTCCATAGTGTAAACCTGTAAAATCATTTATAGTCACTCGCGACAAAGCAAATGACATATACAACAATTACAACAATAATAATAATAATAATAATAATAAAAGGAAATAAAAAAAATAAAACACAAGCTAAAATTACAGACTTACAAAGTTCTGATCAACAGCAAGTAACAAAGTGACAAGGTAAAATGACAGACATTTTATAGTGCTGATCAAGAACAAGTAAAAAAGTGAAAGGGTAAAAAAACAGATCTGGGATAAAAAAAAAAAAAAAGGTTTACACTTTTGAAATTTTGTCATCTGAGGGCAAGACATTCTCGCTCTGTTTGAAGCCTGTGGAAAATGAAAGTTAATCATGTCGAATTTGAAACGAGAATGAGCAGTTTACTGCTGTTATTTTTTCATTTTCTCCCCTTTCTCCTCTATACTTTACATGCGATTCTGCAAATTTAAATATTATACATTCCATCATTATAACGATAAACATGATGATGAATGAGAAATAAAAAAATGTGGATGTACAGTCTTATCTGCTGTAATTTGTAAAGTTCCTGTTAATATATGACGAGGGTGTTGACATCTTGTCGGGTTGTCATGGAGCTGGGGTCATGAACCTTTGAACTCTACATGAAGTGTGTCAACGATGCAATTCAACTTAATATTAATATCGCCATATTTCATCTTGTGTCCGCTTAATGTTATTATATCTGTACAGTCAGGACACGGTCTACTTTGCGAAAACTAAAATATCTGAATTATCCTTGATATCATTAGCTTTAAACACTTTGTTGGGACTATGACAACAGAATTATTTAAAACAACGCTACAGTCTAGTCAAACCACGACCTACTGGGCCACTCTATAAAACCTTTTAATTCCGGGGGTACTCTCATAGAAAGGTATACGGGTATATGACGCCCAAATGGATCATTTTTTACACGGATAATCTCTTAACATACGTCGATAATTCATCTAAAAATTTCCCAAATTCATACTTTAGTATCAGAATAAAGGTAACTGATCGGATGAATGACTGAAAATCCCTTACACTGGGTCTGGTTTTTTTTTATTATAACATTGATCAGATGTGTTGAATTTGGGCCGCACACTATGCCACCTCTGAAAATTTGGGGTTTATCCCCCTCACCCTCCGCGGGTTTGTACATATAAAATATCCCCTAGTCTCTGAATAAGCAATTGCAAAGAAATACACGATCTTCTTTTCTTAGTTTTTTTAATGGCATTAGCAGTGGCACTAATACTGAATTGTCTTGTTTAAAAAAATGAAACTCAAGTTGTCAAGTAAATATTCGTACATATGCGGAGATAACTATTCCGAAACCCGCTGATATGCTAAATCAAATCGTCGTACACCCGTTTTTGTTTTGTTGTTGTTGTTTGTCTTTTGTTTTTGTTTTGTTGTTGTTGTTTGTTTGTTTGTTGTTGTTGTTGTTGTTTTTTGGGGGGGGTTACTCTTCGGAGACCATTTGATCTTTAAGAAGCCAATTGGCAACTAAACCCGGATATGTAGTAAATGTCAGCTAAACCAGGATATGTTGTTTATGTGTCAAAGATCAGAGTACGACGGTGTGTTTATTTATAGTAATTTTTTTCAATTCATCCGTCAAAGGATGACATTTATTCTTAAGCATCGGGTCAAAGGTCAATTGGACACATAAGCTACACCTAAACACTTGCATCATAAACAAACATAATACATAACATGCAAAAATAAGCAAAAACAAATTGGGTATAAAAGATACATAATAACACAAAATTGTACAAAATAGTTCAAAGTAAATCTTCGAATTGCTAACATTTAAGGCCCTCTGTGAAAGCCTGAGCACTTTGCTTACATTTCGGTAATGGCGCCAAACAATGAACGCAATTTCTAAGAAAATTACGTGTACATTTTCCCGCTAACTGTAGCATAACGGCTGAGGATTACGTATCTCTCAAGGAAGTACTTACACACTTTATGTGAAGGAGGAACTTGGGAAAAAAATTCAAACTTTACATGGGTTGCTTAGCTGAAGACATGCTTGAACGCGACCCAACAAAGGTGCAACAATTTTTTTTTAAAACACACCTGGACCGGAAAGAGTACAGTCTAGACAGTGTACTATAAAATCCACCGTTGTGTTTATCAGTTAGACCCAGTAGACACGTAGACATTACTGGTTTCAAGTGCCTCGATTGACTACCAAAATACACAGATGTTTATTCATTTATTTATTTATTTATTTATTTGAGATGTCTACAAGGATTACCCCATTTACAGACACTCAGAAATTGGAAAAGACTAAAATACATTCAATATGTACAAAACTAATATAAAAAACAAAGATGTAACTCTGAATACATTAAAGATATTTAGTGATATGTGACATTAATGGTAATGCCTCTAAATTTATATTTTTATCGCATATACGTACTAGATGTATAATATGGATACATTGTTTATTAAAAAACACCCAAGACCACCAAATTGAGATAACATTAAAAACAACAAATTCTTCAAAATTCTGCCATACGATTTTACTTGAAACTGTTAACTTTTGGATTAAAAAATAATAACAAGTTGTTCAAAATTCTACCATATGATTTTACTTGACACTGTTAACTTTGGGACTAAAAATCCTAATTCAACCAATTGACATGACATTGTCTATTGACAAACACTGTGTGCACCAATACATGTAAAACAGTCAAAGGAATGACAGTCGGCCAAAAAAGTATGTATCCCATCTGAAAGTATAGCAATGAACAACACATAATTTAGGGTAAAATCTTTATTAAATATGATGACTTACATATATCAAACCTAATACAATATTTGAAATGAAATCTAGTTCCACAAAAGATAAATATGAATGAGATTCCTGTAGTCATATAACACGACCCCTTAGGTCACTCATGTTTTCTTGGCTGGACAATGACAAATGTTAGGTAAAATGTGGAATTGTGTTTTAGTTCTGCTCTGTACACAGGCATGGAGGTCTACAACCTGTATATACTAAATATTTAAAAAGCGATGAAAAGATGAATAAAGATGTTGATAAAGTAGTAAGTAATCACTATATTATAGTATTAAAATATAACATATATTTCATATATACTTTCACACACACATTATCCTATAAATAGCCTCTTTTTGACATACATGTTTCAACCATCTCTGTAGCAACATTATTTGAATATACTACAGATATAAATATGTCATTGAATGGACGTTTTAAACGTATGGTAATTGATACATTTTTTCTGTGTTAAAATCTTTGAATGAATATTAATATCACGTGTTACATAACAAAAACACGTTTCTTTAACAATAGTAATATTTGATATAGTATATGAAAGGTAAATATCACTTTAAAATTATTAGTTATGATAATACATCTACAATATAAAACATATACACGTCCGAAACTATACACTGTATAATTTTATATTTACAAATATTGTATACTGCGATCTTACATAAGTTAACTGACAGTCTGTAATTTATGGTGTTTGAGTTACTATTGTTAGATATTGATATATACTTATTAGTCAAGACACTCTAAAATAATGCCTAGCTAGTAATAGTCCTATTATGTGACTTTAGTTGTGATATAAATTATCAATATATGGTATGCGTTTTGGCCCAATGTATTAACCAAGAATACCTCCGATATAAACAACAACACAGGCATGATTTCCAAGCACCTTAGTGCATAATAAACACAAACTTTTTTTCTATTACAATGTGTCGATTCAGACTGACTTCTTGTGTAAGTTTTGGTGTGTTGTGATTCTGCATTTTGTACACAGGTTTTGGAACCCCAGGTACAGATGATGCCTCTTCAAAAGGTATGATGTTTGTCATCATTTTCAATACATTTTATAGTTTACACTGTAAAATAACGTTTCTGTCATCCTGTGGTAAAGGTACAGTAAATATATCACTACGAAAGGTTTCTCCGACTCATCTTTTTCTGTTCACTTCCCAATGTTGGAATACCAGTATCATGGGTAGTAGCAGGTTTTCTGCACTTCAGTAAGAATGCTCGAATCAGTGTCTTTCTTTCTCAAAATATGTTCCATGTTTGCGTCTTCCTTGCTGAGTTTTAAAAGCATATGAGCTGCAGCCTCAACTTTCAAACAATGAAACTCTAACTCAACTACTTCTTGTTTGTCAACGATACATTTCTCAGGACATTGCGTCACTCTGGTTTTAGAGACACACATACTATTAAACATGTTATCTAGGATGATATGACGAAAGACAGTTGGGCAGGTGCGTCGAACTTGCGCATGCGTTGTGTCGGTAACCCAAGACTCGAGTTGACCACGTGCGTCCATGAAATCATCACGTTCATGGTAACCTTCAAGAAACACCAAACCGAAAAAGGTACCTTCTTTCCCTAAATAAAGGGTACCACCTATTTCAGGAACTTCGATATACACGGTATCGTTGGCCGAAAGCGGGAAAACACCACCACTGTATATCGTCTGCTTGCTGTCTGAAGTTGTTGGTGTCAAGCTCCTGATGACTGGGTGATCATTTACGCAAATAAAGTTACCCATGGTCAAGAGCTCACTTTCGTCGAAATAAATCTGGCTGTATATGTAATAGAGGCCTGGTATTAGCACGCGCACACGGCCACTCTTTTCATCATATTTGAGGGAAAGTGAGGTAGACCATGACGACATGTGCCAAATCTTTAACACCTTATCTGTAAGGCAAGTATTAAACAAAAAAAAAAAATTATTATTATAATATCTTGAATATTTGAGAAAAATATCAAAAGAAGTAATGTAGATAGGCCTCAAATTAGTACCTACCTGTTATGGTATAGATGTCCAATTTCTTAGCAACTAAGTGGGCCAAAGGACGGAAGACCCCCTGGTGAACCTGAAAAAGATTTCATTTCCAACATTCATCATTGTATAGACGCCCATGCTACCTTTAATTGGGTTTTAAGCAAAATCATAGACTGTGATTATGGCAAAGTCAAAGGACCCACGCTTTTAGTGATTAGATGCTTACTTCAATAAACTAAAGAGCAACAGAAATATGAATATTCATGAAGGTGTATGCAAATGACCCATCGATTAGCAGTAAGTCTTATATTATTTAAAAGTTATATCCGGTAAACTTGACTTGCATATGTTTACACAGTCTCTTACCAATTCTTGGTCGATTTGTCCAGTTTGATGTAGGCGAAGTACGTACTCCTGGAACGGATCGAGAGTCAACATGCATGAAGGATCTACGAAAACAGAGATGTCAACATTATGTCCATTTCAAGAGGTTTGCATTCAGTAATCGACAGTTTACAATGACCTCCTTTGGTCCAAAATGTAAGGTGATGGTGTTGGTTGAACAATGTAAATCTGATAACACCATGGGAAACCAAGTGTTACAGTGCCATGTCAATGTCTCAGCTATGTAGAGTATATAGTGTACACTTGTATGTTGCTTTTCACAATAAACTCATTTAACTCTAAAGGACATAAGCTTGTAAGAGGTGTACCGTAACGAGAGAACAAACGAGGCAACCGAGTGACCATATAAATAGTCCACAAATAAATCACTACAAAATCATTTCAGTATGTAAACATGCAAGTATAGGTTTAGCTTGGTCTCAGACTGCTATAAGAGTATAATGGTCTGAGCCTGAGATGAGAACATTTGTTGTCAGGTTTTTTTTGTGTTAGACAGAGTGTAATAACCTTCATATGGTATTGTGGTTTCATGATATTTTGACCCCTCAGAAACAGGTCAAACTTGCAATTGACCACGTGCAAACAGTGCAGTGTACTCAATTCTGTATTTTATGTACCCTGGCCGAAATCTCCTTCACCTAGCGCTTAAATCAATGCCTGTCGCCAAACAAACAATGCTTATACCCGTATTAAAAGAATTCATGCCCGAGTAAGTAAAGTTGAATCAGTAGTTCTGAAGAAATAGACTTGTTCAACCAATCAGGCATGAGAATGTAATTTATTAATATATGCTAATTAACTTAGGGACATCCCCTCCGGCCCTTTACGTCATACGGGACTGTCCCTTTTCGTCTCACGTGAAAGGGGGTATAAAGGTTGATATATCACTGTACCTATGAAGTCTGAGGAAAAAAAGTAGACGACACTGTTTCTCCCAGAGAAAGAAAAACATGTTCTTTTAAGACGATGTAAAAATACAATGACAACACCAGACAAAGACAAGTCAATGAATGGACTGTAATTTGTAAATGTCGGCATGCAATTTTCGCACAGATACCCCACCGTTTAAACAACCTTACACAAATATAAAAGTGCTAGTATGCAAACTTTTCAGTTAGCAATTAAAACCTGATTTAGACACAAAAATACTTTAAAATATGAACCTGAATGTAATGTAAATAGCGCCATCTCAGGTGACCTACAAAATATGTCAAGGGTGTGCGCCCGTAAATTTCTTTCGACAGCAGCGCGGCAACGACTAGAGTGAGTCTGACAAGTCAGGCAGTGAACCCCAGCAGCATTCATGGACGTCTTGACCGCATATTTGAAATAACACTTTAGCAATGGTATCCATGTTTAATGCATGCGTAGATTATTGGTTGTTTATTCTATGCATAAAGCTAGGACAGTCTATTCAATATTATTGAGGGTACTAGAACCTAATATAATGGATAATGAAACGTGTTGAGAAAACCGATTTATTAAACCTACCTCTTGCATTTGTGCAATCCGCATCTCTTTTTTCCCTTTTGGTGTTGAATGGCTTCTATAATTTAAAAAAAAATGAAGTTTGTTAATAGAAAGATAACTCGAAAACAAGTTTTTTCCTATAATTATTCAAAAGAAAGTTAATGAGGTAATGCTTATGTATGCAAAGAAAACAATAGCATGTATTATAACCTCACCTTTAGTCGACCCTCATAGGTATCATCCGCTGTATGCAAATTCCGTCCTTGCTCACTTTCACTTTCACTTTTTTGTTTCCCGCCAAGGAAAATCGTCTGCTTTCCTGTATTACCGTTGAGTTGGTTGATAGTGCTAAATATTGAAGTCATTGCAAGCGCAAGCATGACAAATGCAGCCACATTTAGCAACGACAAGAACGTGAGAGCCGTTATCCATCTATCCTTCTTTGAATAGCCTACATTCCCATTCAGTGGGGATGAAGAATAGCTATTTCTGTTCAGCATTTTTCTATCGGATTTGTCCTGACAGGGTGTTGGTTTGTCGTTGCGAATATTTCCATTACATTCACAACGAGGCTGCCTGATGAAGAGACTGCCCAGGGGTGTCTTTATTGACAGTGGGTGACATACATGCATTGCTCTAGTTCGGAGAAACGGGTTTCTATGTACCACCTAGATTCTGAGTATATGGGCGAGTCGACGTAACTTCGGAGAATTAAATGTTTTCATTTTGCTAAATTCTCTGGAAATTCAACAACTGAGTCACGACTGTTTTATTTTCTTTTTAATAAAAGTCTTGTTCTATTGCAACGGTTAGCACAAACCACATTCTGTCGTTGAAGTACTTGCTGTGCCCACTCCGTCTGGGATATTTTATCATTTTGTGCAAGTTCTCCCAAATCATGAGCGATTATCCAATGAGAAGCGTGGATTTAGCTGACTGTACCTGATTGACAAGGAGGTCGCATGACTAGGGTAGAGTTCGTTCAACTGACCAAAGTCGTAAACAGGTATGTCGACCATTTTAACCACTGAATGTCAAAAGTAGTCTGGCTATGGCTGGTACTACAAAATCGACAACAATGCAGAGAAAGTAAAATATTCACGCACTTGAAAAATGTGTAAGGTTTGCACGGTTATTATATTTTCATTGAAAGTGATGATATCACACCGTCGCAGAAAAATGGGGATAAGGGGTAGCAGGGAAAAGTAATATCAAGGCGCCACGAATAAGTGTATCAAGCGTCGACGTCCTGTTGTTTGATAAAGTTCTTCACCTGGGAGAATGTCGTCGCAATACCCGCTCGCTGCATTTGACTACTGTGACAACAAACACTTTGTAACCCGATGAATTGTTGGAATAAAACCCTCGTAAATGTTATCTACACAAGTCATATTAAAAGTTATGAATTATGAGTAAACATAACAAATATTACAATGCACAGTACTCCAAGACTTTTAAACGACTTTAAATTTTCTGTACAGTGTGGCAGCCAACGTGTTAACACGGTCGCCATTTTTATTTATTTTCAATGCGAAACGCGCATAATTCTTGGAAAAGTTTGCCAAACAGTCTAGCGCTTTTTGTGTTGCGCGAGCTGTTGTATTGAAAATCCAGTTAAAGTATTTCTAAATCGCTGTTGTAGTCGTTAATAAAAACCAAATGATCATATAAGCACTTGTCGAGGAGGATCGAAGCGCCAGGTCAGTGCACTGAAAGTATGTGGACGTTGTGGGGGAGAGACATGTCGTTCTACAATATTGTTCGTAAAGAAGTCTTCCGTTCATTTTACAACGCTGACCGCATTTTGTTAAACGAGCTCGAGTCGTGGCAAACAAATTCTTGAATTAAACTTAAATTTGATCGGATAAATTTGAGTCAAATAAAACAACCGATAAAATCAATTATCATACAAGGTTACATTTACATTAGTATGATTTTGATAGGAGTGCAGCCTATAGTGTGCGTTGGATTAAAAAATGGCCGTCGCTTGCAGACTGAAGTCAGTGCTATGATATAACTTGAAAGAGGTCACCATTTTTTCGATATTCTGTACAAAGTAAATTATATACAAATTTATATTTAGATAAAACTTAGATCTATCGTTGTATAAAAATCATGTATGCATAGTTTGTGGTCCCTTTGCCATGGTCTTGTGAGAGCAGTCATCTGGTGACACATCTGGCGAATCTATGTTAACTTCATATGGCATTAAGCCAGACCCTTTTTGAAAATTAATGTTTATCAACGTCTACCAGCATATATTGTGCGATTTGAACTGCGTTTTATTTTACTTTCCCTTTGTTTATCACTTTTAGCGGATTCTAAATTTCTGGTGTGGTGTGGGAGATAGTTGAAACTATTGCAACAATAGAAAAAGTACTAAAAGTAAATGCAAATACAGTTCTTCTGAAAATACAAAATAACATGAAGCGACTAAAATTACACTCCAACTATAAATATTCAACATATATAGTAAGCTTTAGTGCACAAAAATATTTGAAGTAATTTAACTTACCTTCCTTACCTGTTTTGTAGAAATTCCACGAATGCACTATATACATAAAACGTGTTTTGTTGTTGTTTTTTGGTTCAGATGAATTTCAGATTGCTTCACTACCTTTGCCATTGACCTTGACACTTCTTTGATTACAATCTTGAATGAGTGGCATTCTGCTTTTAATTTTATTCTTCGTCTATTCCCCAATCTTCATATATATATAAGTTCTTCTCATAAAATAGACCATTCTTCTTTTTATATCTTCTTAACATCATATTTTCGAGGATGTGAACTGTGTTTTCATTTGGCCTTGTAGAAGACTTCTTCAGGGAATTTTCTACATTATTACAATCGTTTCTAAAAAGATATACAAGTTTGAAATTATACAAACTCCTTTTACTGTCCGTGTTAATAGGTTATGCTAGACAGGAAAGCTGTACAGAAAAAAGGGGCAGTGGTATTTTCCACAAAGCATATCAAAATACCAAGATAAGTTCTATTATGAGGCATTTTTTTAACTATACTCACTATTATGACTGTTTAGACGAAAATTGTGAAATTAGTAATATTATTCCATATTTTAAAACTGCCAATGTTATTCATTTATATCTACAATTGAAAATTTTTCTTTTTCTATCTCTTTCATTTGTTATTTAATTTATACTTACCCTCAATACATGCAAAATCTAAACATCCTGCTAAACAAATACGTGAACAGACAAAAAGAAAGAATGGAGACTGCAAGTCAAACAATCCCACAAGATGAACTTGAAGAACTAAAAAGAATCAACATTATTCATACTTTTTCAAGGATGGAATTTACAGAGTGTGTGAAATGTAATGTTTACACACACAGAGACTAGACAGACAGACACAGACAGACAGATAGATAGATAGACAGAAAAACAGACAGACAGACAGACAGGCACAGATAGATAGATGTGGCCTAAAATAGTGAAACACCTTTGACTCCCTAACAACCTGTTAATTTCCATTTTCTCACTTCCTCCTATATTCATGCCTTTCTATTATTGTATTGAGCTTTCCACACCCTAGGTTTAATTCCTTTTCAATTATTACTATTGTTCTCTCGTTTACTTACCTCATGATGCTCTCTTGATAGTCAATTTATTGGAACCCTCTATAATGTGTTTATTTGTCACACCAGAAAGAAAGAGAAACAGTGTATGTATACATAAGAAAGGATAGATACTACAAAATTAAATAACAAACGGCATTTATTTGAACGTGTGTCTCCCGACTATCATCATTATCATTGTAATGAAAACAAACCATTCTCTATGCAGGCCAACAACTGATTTTCAATCAACTGGTGTTCATTTGAATCGTTCGAAAGAGCTGCAGTTGGAATGATTTGGCATAAACTTCGTCAATTCCATCCTCTCTTTATTATTGTTAAGCTTACCCGATATTGCCCACTGGCTTTTCGAATGCGTCTAACACACATACAACAGACAGCCAGACAGTAGTTTTATTGCAACTTTGTCTTTATTTCTCAAAATATGATTATAAATCAACGTCCTGAATATTATATGAAATCGTTTCAAACTCGTTACAACATGGCGTGTCATGAGAATGTCGAGAAATAATGAAAATATGTATGTATACAGTAGCATCAGGAATTACATAACGCACAATTTCCTTTTACAATCATTACAAGACACATACTAACATCTATACAGAATTCTTGTGTAAATGATAACCACAAACACATCATACGGTACAATAGGAATGATGAAACAGCACTTTTTTTTCTATATAATTTAGCTTGTTTTCTCTTCTTCTTTTTTTTAAAATTAAAACTATAAATGGTTTTTTAAAATATTTACGTTCATTCTGATTCATGCCAGCACAACGGGTAAAAGATTTGCTTGGACTACGGAGTAATAGTCAAATTACGGTATTGATATTCAGTTTCGAAAGCGGTGTTTCGTCCTGCTTGACTACCGAAATACTGGGACTCGCTTCAGACTGTACCCCTATCAAACACCATATTGCAATTCAGCTGTCTTCACCGGTACGTTTCCGCCTTGGAAAGGGTCTACTATAAACTTAATATATACCAATTTGCAGTTCCATGTCCGACTGTAATATTACGTGTTCATGTACAGAATGCTTTCATTCGCCCTTCAAGATATCAGAATCGCTTTGGCCAAGTAATTGCTTTTATCTTGGTATGAAAACAATATTGAACACCGGATGACGTATTTCTTTCAATTGTGAGGTATTGACGACAACCGTGTGTATGTCGCCGCCATTATGGTCACCCAGATAGGGTAAACACTTATTTCCTTAACTTCAGTACTTCTTACTTTAAAAATGTTCGCTGACAATAACAGAGATAATCGCTTAGTTGTCCAGTGCAAATATTTTGTTGAAATGGTTGAGTAATTCTCTTATCATTAAACCTGTGTCCCCTTTCAGATTGATTAGCCTTACTCGACAACGTAAATGTTTGCGGGGTGTAGTTTGAAGTGGGCAGCAGTAACGATCGAGTCCCTGCAGAAGGAACTACGGTTCTCCGTGCACCAGTCACGCTTATAAACGTGAATAGTTCTTGGTCAGACTTAAGCCTAATCAAAACCAAACGAACACGCGTATCTTCATTCCTATTGTCCCATATAATAGAAATAAAAACCTTTCTTGTTTATATAAAGCCAAATACACTGATATTAAAATAAATGTCACCAACTATCGAGTCACACAATTCTAAAGATACACTTTACTTCTTGGACATAGGCAGATGCGAGAATTAAAATAAATCCTAACAAAGGGATTGCTGGTTGGTATATTACGACGGAAATCAAGCTATAGGCAACATAAGATAGTAAACTAAAATTATCACAGCAACATTTGATATAAGCAACCAATGTTCATCTAATTACAGTCACTGTTGAGTGACATCTCTGATAGCAAGTTTTCTTCAAATGGCTGCACGCGCACAGTCAATCACAGGTCTTCGGTGTTTACACTGTCTTGCTTTCGGGGTGATTATCCCCCTAACATAGGCACCGCAATCACTCAATTGTGTAAATACAAGAAGAATATTGTCATGAGGTAACTTAATTCATCTATAGCTTGATTTCCATAGTAGTATATTCCCCAGAAGACAAAATTAAGACAAGTAAACAAGATGCATATACACATATCTTGATAAAGTTATGTAGTGAAACCCGACGCCGGTTTATCTAACACTTCCAAACTGAATTCTACAGAAAGCTATTCAAAATATTTCTATGAATTTCAAACATGTGAAAATGAAAACGTCTGTTCGAAAGATAAGATGTCTTACAGATTGAAAACCTAGTGCAGAAAAGGACTAATTGTACTTTATATGAAATGATAGAGAAGTGAAGTGAAAGATCTCACAGACAGTATTTCTGATACAGAATCAAGTTACCTGGTGAAATAACTTAATTAAGAGACATGTGTGATATGCTGGTGCAGTTCACAGTTTGTCAAATGAATGACAAGAAGAAAGGAGGTCTAGGATTATTTGCCCTTAGAGTCCTCGTTGTCATGACAATATCTGAAAAGTATGAATATTTATTTTTGACATAGATTTGTACACCAATAGAGATAGCGTTCCATTGTTTTTTAATTTGAGGCCACGGAAAATATTAGACCGGAATTATTTACATTAATTCAAGCAGACAAGAGTTTCAGCAAATTTCGGCAAAAGTATTTTCAAACAAGATTCCTTTTTTTTAAATCTTACTGTTTAAAGCTATTGAGGATACAATCACACAATTAAGATATGTATACTTGACAAAGATAGGACGTAACGAATACAAAATTGTAAATGTTGATGAGCACAAAAGTGTAAAATATTGAAGGCAATAATATATAAATGGTTATTTCATGTCTTTTAATTTTATGAACCCTACAAATGTGTTATCCTCTTCCTGGATTACTTGGTATGGGTGGTCGTCACTGCTGGATTCAGGCAATTTGACAGACACTGCTTCGTTATGGTTAATGTATGTAATCCCAGCGGTAAAACAGGAGTTGTAGGAATAATCTGAATCGAAATTCTTGCAGGATATGAATTTCTTTTGTCCAATGAATACATGATGTCCGACAAAGGGATTATTCGCATCTTGATAGGTAATCTGAAAGTAAGGCACCAGAAGAACGAGTAAGGACTTGTGGTGCTTACACTTGCTTTTTTTGACGACTAATCTGGCATCCTATAGGTCTGATTTTAAGATTACGCCATTTTCACCAAACCTACAAACGTACTGTCTGGACTCATGTTGATCATCCGATCTGGATATTGAATATTAACTTTGACCTTGCTGCCCGCCTTTAACCACGTGACACCACCTGTGAAGCACGTATTGTACTTTGCATCAGGAATGGTGGTGATGGTACACGATAAGAACGGCTTTTCATCAATCGAAACTGCATGGCTCATATTCTTGTCATCGTAATATAAAACCTGCAAATATGCAGATAAAATACGGTGTCACATCCCAGCTGAGATTAGAATTTTGTCTTTCTGCATATTTCATTCCCACCCCTCCATTTCATTTTTTTTTCACACGAAAATACCCCGTGTGAACTCTTTCACTTCACATAACCCTACAATTCTAATGGTCGTTAGTATTACACAGTTACATATACTTTGGTTCTACAGTAAAATCCCGAGTCTGCTGAATCTGACCATTTTCCATAATAGGTGTAACAACTCCATGCACTAGTTTAACTTGCCCAAGTTAAAGGGTTTGTCTACTTGTTCAATACCTTGCCTAACTTAGGGGGTATATGCCAGTTTTCAAATCTTGGCTCGGAGAAATACTGTGATCAGTTGTGAAACTTGTACGGCTGAGACTCACATTTCCAGTTTACTCAAGACAATTTTATAAGTCCCATGAAAAGAGTTTGAGGACTGGACTGTACTGTTGTTTTATATAAGACCTTAACCCAAATGGGTTCGTCTTTCCCAATATATGCTACACCACCCGTGTAACAAGAACTCAGGCTTGCATTGCCACCAGCGATGAAGTTGTTACACCTACAGTACATAATGCCATTAATGTATACTGCATGACCCACGTAAGCGTTGCCATCATACGTTACCTGTATGGAAAGAACGACACGAGGAATGGGAAACTGTTACAAAATGGGGAACGCCTCTTTCTCTGCCATATTATACACAAGAAAACCACGGCACAAGAAACTTGCTACTTGTAACCTGTCTAAATATGGGTTATAAAACACTTATTGCCTGGTTACATTCAGGTACTAGAAGACACAATATAACCCCTTCTGCTGTTGTGTAGGCACTATTTCTATCTGCTTTCAGACTCGGAAATAGTTGCTGCATAACGACCCTTGGTTTAATTGATGTCTTCTAAAAATGAATGTCTTCATAGCTAGAACCAGGACCTCAGACGGCTGATAATATCAATATTTTTGGAGTTTGAAATTAATGGGTATATTGGCCTGAATGAAATCCGCCATTTCCCCCCACAAAAGATATCGCGGAAGTGACGTCACAACATCCTCTTGTCGATTGGCAGTGATTTGTGTTGTCCTGGAAACAGAATTTACAGAACACCTGTTGTATCAAATGAGACGTTGGTTTGTGTTGATCTAGTGAACAACAAAACTGCTAAAGTTTAGTTTACCTCCAGACACGCATGTTGCAAACATTTATATCACAGTGCCAATATAGTACTACCAGTTCAACGGTTGACAAGTGGCCGAGGTTATCTTGTGTAAATGTAAATAACAAATGTCAAACAGACATACTTATCACATATACCACACACGACTGTCATGTCACAAATCCACAATGATTCCCCTGGCGTGCTCTTACAGGAAACTCTTTTGCAATGTAATATCAGAAGGTCAAAGATTCACGTAGTTACAGTACGGTATGTTAAACTACTACATGCACGGAAACATTGTGTAGGAACTCTGCCGTCAGACAGAGATTGTCGCTTTCTGAGGTAGCATCGTGACTTGGCCTTGTAAGAACAAGTTTACACTTCGACAGAAAGCAACACGGACTTGCTTATAAGCTGTTCAATATACATACCACGATGAACTATAGTACAATCATGGCGTTCAAGCAACAACCTTGACTTTAGTATTTTCATTGTAATGGGCATGGAAATGTCCATTGTGTTTGTTTTGTCCTTGGTTTGAAATGTTGTCACTCCTTCATACACTCTAACTTACAAACACATCAGGAGGCATTGCTATCTCACCTCACACTAGACAATTTGCCGAGCATTAGGGAGTTAAGTAAAAATCATGACAGTAATCAACAAGTATGTACCATGGATTTGACTCTCTTGTGCCTGACCATTTTATCATTTAAACATCAAAAGATGCTACCAGTTCTAAGTATATATCTCGAGCATAAATTACAGTTTTGACCAATTTTGATCATCGATTCTTGTCACTTTTGACCAAAATACGATTGTTTGCTTAATTTCCATATAACGGACCCTATCACTTTATCAAGCTGAACCCATGTGGGATGGCCCTCACTGAACTTCTTGTGAGATAAATGAGTATATACTTAAAGAACTATCCAGTATAAAGAATGCTAGTTAGGTAAGACTAGGTTGGCAGACAGACAGACAGACAGACTCTTTACCATGTCTACAACTAACTCTCGCTTTGTTGTGTTGAAAATAAATACTCACCTGACTGTAGACGTAATACAGGCCAGGATCAGTTACTGTAATCTCCCCATTCACACTAAGTTTAAATTTGTCTTTCATGTGTTTTTGTTCATCCTCATTCATCCAATCTGCATACGTCCAGAAGTGTATTCTTCCATCTTCAAGAAAACGACACAGATTATTTTTTAAAGCACAAAGTTCATAATGGCCTACTCGAACTCCATTCGAAATATATCCAACTTGGCATATTCAATATTGAATAGATTTAGAAACAGTTGTGTTCTTACATCGAGATTGACGAAGGCATTCAGTCAGGTTTATTTACCCTAACCAACAAGTTATTCGTTTATGGCTGTGTTCGTTTGTGGCCATTACGAATAGCACAGTTACAACCTCATCCAAATTGGAGAATCATAAATTTGAAACAAAATAGTCATAACAATTGACAAGTATCTGATTTAGTCCAAAAGTTGCAAAATACCCCCGAAATATCAAATTTTCTTTGAGAGGACGGGGTATGTTATCGAATCGTATTCCAAAAGGAAGAACAGGGGGAAAATGCTTTGACCCATAAATTGTAGTTATGCATTTGCTACAAAGCAAGGGCATGACTAGCATCGTGGATATCATGGCTTGGGTTGGGGCCGAGTAGTTGTCCCTTACCTTTATCTAAATTTACAGACCCTCCATTTTGACGGTTACCAACGAAATGTGCAGATGCGGAACCCAACTATAATAGACAGACACCAAAGATGTATAATTAATATGCAGCTTTTAATAGAAATAAATAAAGTCAAACTCACTTGGGCCTGTGTGAACTGCCGATGTAGTATCACCTTGGAAGTGTGCTGCGATGATTGACTAATGTGGAGAATGAACAGAGACAACAACACTTCAACGAAAATTAACAAAATTAAAAAATGTTTTCCTACTGAGTTGTGCATTATATATATATATATATATATATATATATATATATATATATATATATATATATATATATATATTGTCATATAAAAAAACCCTTTAGAACTATTTTTTTTATTTATTACTGATTGTGTGCACATATATAACCTATAACATGAGATAGAATAATCGGAATGTACAGTGCACATTTTATACAGAACACACGATATATATCATCTTGACTTCATCGAAAATACAACGCACACCATGCTTTAATTATATTCTATCAACAAAAATAGTATTTAAGATAAGTTACCAAAAAAGTCAAGACGGTTCGTGACAGTCTGAGTGAGTTGTTGACACGCTGATTGACAACATATATGAAATTCAGAGCGTTTCAAACTGTGCCTGCAGCTGCCCTACAGTTAAACAACCCCAATAACTTGACGACAATATCGCAGGAGAAGCGCGTCTAGTTTTAGTCATTACTCATTACAGTTTACAGTGTTAACGTTTAAACTTTTGACTGATAATATCCAAAATATGTCCAATGTTTAAATTAAGTGATATTCTGAGAGGCTGATTTGTAAAATTAGTGTGATCAAAATGTTGAATTTATTAGTCTCAGACCTAAATCTACACACCTAAATCCATGGCAACTACCCAAAGGCATGTTGTCATTGCACGTACCCCTAAAAGTAAAGAAATAAGTTTATATACTTACATGACCACCGGTTGCACCTGAAAGAAATACAAGAATAATAAGTTACCTATAAACCCTTGCAGGATCATTGTTTCTCGTTACATCCGGAGTCATTGAACGCAAGTATTTCACCTCAATTGTATGCTGATAATAAGGAGTTCATATACAAAACAAACACTTCTTCCAAAATTGCATTACAATTAGTAGAAAGGTGATCACATTTAAGTGTTTATCCTGATCAAACAATAATGAATAACTACTGTTTATTTAGTACATTATGTCGTTCCTTCTCAAATGAGTTCCCAGGCTCACCCAGGGAATGAAAAGTCAGCATTTCTCTACAACACTCGTCTGGTATGCCTTCAATTTGTAAGCAAACTTTATTTATAATCCAATACGAACGCTGAGGTCGGTGGAGAAGTAATCAATTCGCCAATATGGACAGTATATTTATTATATAGTGAATTGTTAGGATGATACAACTTCGTGAATATACAACATCCATTTTATGGACAGAACGCTGATGCCATTTGGCTATACACATTAAAGGGAAGCGCCCTATATGTGCCAAAGTTGTGAGTTATTATGATAATTCTTTAAGCTTAGGCTAATGACCAGTGGTTACATACGCTGATTGTATTGTTATATTGGTATTGTTGAGTGGTTATATGATCATTGTGACCACTGTGATATATTTTGCTTAGACACGGGTGTTGTATTGCTTTGATACTATACATTATGGGTAACCTGTTTGTATTATGGACGTAAAGTCAAATTTTTTAATTGCACAAAAAATGGATGTGCAATTTTTTAAACGTCATTAAATATGTGTGACACAGAATAACTATGCAATTATAGTGTACATATATTCAGGTGACGTCACTTTTTTATGTCTAGTAGTGCTTGTGGTCTAAATTTTCTGTATTTTCCTTTTAAGGTATAAACATTCTTTGTGAAGTGAGATTGTGAAATGGAAATAAGATAGATTGATATTTACCCCTTTCTCCTTTCTCTCCCTTCTCTCCTGTTAGAAATAAAGGACAATTGTTTTAATGAAAAACAAAGATCAAAATTACTGTTCTGTCTAAGACTAATAAAACAATATATTTTTTAGATCATTTCGCTATGTTATAAACCGGTAGGAATGATGAATGTTGTTGACAGTCAATTCAATATGTCAGAGGTATAAAAAGTAGAAAACTTGTACCCACCTTTTCTGTTTTTGCCTCGTCCCTTTCCCCCTCTCTTGCCGCCTTTTCCTCTTTTCACACGAACTGAGCAATAGAATAAAATATATAAACAGGAATAAACAGGGGACACTAATATTACGTACAATTTAAAGCGACATTCACAACTCAAGCTTTGTTTTCAGATGAAACCTCACCCCCTTGCAAATAACTAGATTAAAATATTAGGAACTATGAAAGGCCTCACAACTGTTGTCATCAGTAACTCACCTTGGTTGGCGCATTCAAAGTGTATTTTAATACAAACAAACAAACAAACAAACAAACAAACAACAACAACAACAACAACAACAACAACAACACAATAATAATAGCAAGAGCAGTTTTAATAAAACATTTACTGATTGTTAATACGATTGCCGATTCTCACCTAGTATTTCATTAGCGAGGTCATCATTCGCAGGGTCATATTCTCCGATAAAGTCTGTGTAACCGAGATCTCCTTTGCGCCGATCTTCAATCTGCTTCGGACTAAGTTGATTATGTCGTGGGTTGCTACCTGCAATACCAGTAAGTAGTCTCTGAAAACAGAAAAAAAACACGTTTGTGGAGTCTTTGGTCTGTGTCACACTAACTCATGGACAATCTAAAGCGGCGACCACGTTACAAGTGCGTGAACTTGTTTACAACAAATGGAGAAGAAAAAAGTACAGCCGTCGAAGTTAAAAAGTCCACAACAACAAAAATGCTCGTGATACTTACCACAAGACGGCTACCTTCGAATTCGTCTCCACTGTCCTCCCACTCAGTGTCACCCTCACCACTGTTCTCTTCAGTTTTGCCGTTCGTCCTCAGTTCGTGCAATTCATTTGTCAGTAGCTCGTTCGTCCGTTGCAATACCCGTACATCGTTCTCTAACTTTTCAATCTTGCACGCCAGGTCACCAACTTTGGTATTGTTCACGAGTGCAAACGCGACGACCGCGACAGTACAGAGGACACATACAATACCACTAGTACTGCAATTCGCCCAGAAAGACGTTTGTGTCTTTGCGGCGCTAGCAGAAGAAGTGTGTTTGGACTCCATGGACGACTGCATGTCCTACCATCGTGTGCTATACCGTGACATGTTTATGCACTGAGCTCCGCGACTGACTAGAGCTAGCAGTGTGTATTTCTCCGAAATGCACGACAATCGACGGACCAATTAGGGGGGCTTAATGGCAGCACGCCAAATCTAGCTCGCTCTAAATTTGTAGTTATTTATAGAACAGCTCTACGGCTGTCTGCTCGACACATGTATTTTGTTATAGTTGCCGACCTTTGAACTTTTATTTATCCCTTGCAGATTGTCAGGGCCTGCATTTCTCATGTAAACACAACGCATTTTCTTCTTATTTGCATTTAATATTGTATTATATATATTGCAGAATGTTCAAACTGTGTTTGTGTATACCTAGAATCATACTACGACAATATGTGGAACGGCTATCTGTACTAGCCTAATAATGCTTATGGACTAGTAAACTTTAATTTTAAAGCCGTACACGCCATAAAAAGGGAATTGTTAAACTTTCGCTTTAAATATCACCTTGAAACCCATTCTTCTCGAAACCTAGTCAGTGTTTACACGTGGTATTGTTGCTATGACTGGTAGAAGGTCACTCAAGGTCAACCACTGATATTTGTCAATTGAATATCAAACAGTGACATGAGGGCGCTTGCGGTGTGCGTATCTCGTGACATCTCACATTTCACTGAATATGTCTACATGATGTCATGTACATGTATCAGAACTGTGGAATGAAATCTCGTTGATCAACACGAGACCTACGCGTGGACGTCCCTCCAAATGATCCTACCACCCCTGGGTATGACTCTATGAGTGGTTTTGGCCACTGTGACAGAAGGTGTCGAGCAGATGTTGTTTTAGGAGGGTGTTAATGTTTGTTTTATTTCTACCACGAGTTCGTTTTGCAAAAACATTTTTTTTTCCGCAATGGGCATACTACCCCGTGAAGTCTGGCCAATATGTATGTATGTATGTATGTATGTATGTATGTATGTATGTATGTATGTATGTATGTATGTATGTATGTATGTATGTATGTATGTATGTGTGTGTGTGTGCATGTGTGTGTGTGTGTGTGTATGTATGTATGTATGTATGTATGTATGTATGTATGTATGTATGTATGTGTGTGTGTGTGTATGTGTGCATGTATGTATGTATGTATGTATGTATGTATGTATGTATGTATGTATGTATGTATGTATGTATGTATGTATATGTGTTTACTTATTTATTTAGTTAGTTAGTTATGCAATAATGTATTTACAAAAGTACTATACCTTAGTTCAAACTTTAAAATATCACGTGATATGACAATGATTGTTTTCCCGGAGTTTGAGATATTGAAGAAAAGTTTAGTATCAAAATAAAGTTTTAAAAGACCACCAAACACATTCCAACCCATGTTTAATACTTTCAATCTTGTAACAGTCATGAACAAAGAGAATTTAAAAAGATTCAACTAATTGCGATTCAGAACAATTGCTATGAGTGGTGGACTTCTGTATTTCAAAGGCCACCAGGGTGTACGTTTATATTGTCATTGAATACTAATCAGAACGCCCACGTAAAGGGGACTTCCCCCAATCCAGGGATTTTTAGATGATCTCATCTCACATCGATTGCGTAGTGAAATCTTGGTTTCTCACTATTGGAAAATTTGATTTTGAGTACAAGTATAAACCTCGCTTTTCACATTTTGCTGAATGTAAAAATACACGAATGGTCATGTTTCTGAGGAAATTATTCAACAATGACAAACTTCTGAACATAAGGTGAAACAGCAATGAATTTGAGAAATGCAAACCCAATATTGTCTTTCAATACATTATAATTTATTTTTCTCAAAGTCACAGTCTCTGAAATGGTTTATGGAACCAACATTATCAAAAAATGGTGTAACATATCGCAATCTTGCTGCCCAATAGGGAGACACAAGACATGATTTCGCTAAAATGACATTTTTTCCTTTCTGGTGTATTACCTGACAGAACGAATTGTCGTTTATGGGTCCACGTTGACGTTCAAAACGCAAAATTACTAATCTGTGATTAAACTAACTCCAAATGTCTCAAAATGTAGTCTATAGGCCAGCCCGAAGGTCACGTTCGAGACGCTTTGATCTATTGAGCGCCCTGCAAACAAATATGGTCGCTCCCTAGCCCTGCCACAGGAGGCTACTGACGCAATCAAATGTCCCACAACTTCATTATCAGGAATATGAAGTTCATTAGAGACTGTTAGATTTCCAGGCTTGACTTTCACAAACAGTATGGGTCAATAAAAGGGCATTATACAATACTTTACCTTCAAACGGGCCATTTTGAAGTCGGACAAACTATCAAACACCAAATACTACGCAGCGCAATTTATGGCTTCAGATCTTCCGATGTATACACTCTTCGTCGACAAATTCTACTATTAAACGTAACCAACTACGTGTACAAGTATTTTAGACTCACCTACCCTCCTGTATAATATAGATATAAACTGGCCAAATACTTCTCTTACCTTCAAAACACGATGGAACTGTCATGTTCTAAAACCGGCAACGAAATGACGAAGCATAGATATCGATGCGGTCAGTTAAGTTATGCAAAATAACGGGAATACCCTAGAATCTATTAATACATCAGGGAAAGTCCGCTACCCTTTGTTAAACTCCAAACGGGGAATACCGATGACCCGGTCTAAATATTGAACGGTATGTGGGTTGGTAAAGTGCGTGGGCACATAAGTGTCATGTACGGTATAACGGGTGCATATATACCCATTACAATGTGTGTGTAAACGATAGCCGTATATACGTATGGCTGACAGGTGTATAACACCATGCATAACTAAATGTACAGTAACTCAGCGACTAGTATGTGTCTTATCAACTCTCAAATGGCTGGTTTTCATCAATGATAAATTATAACATGAATACTAATCACATTCGGTGTAACAGTAATACTTGAGACGAGAGAGAGAGAGAGAGAGAGAGAGAGAGAGAGAGAGAGAGAGAGAGAGAGAGAGAGAGAGAGAGACATACAGACAGACAGACAGAGACAGAGACAGAGACAGAGACAGACATAGAGAGAGACAGACGTTACATAGAACGGTCAGGGTATATAACCCATAGTTTATGTTCATAAACAAATAAATTGCATTTGGCTTGTGCATGGTATACTAATTACTATCATGTCAAGCATCATTCAAGTGAAATTTCCATCTTTGAACACCACTCATCTGAGAAAAGGTTTTAAAAAGTCGATACAAGTTTACACGGCTGGACGAAATTGTGTAAGCAATGTGCTGACCATGCCCATTTATTTTCTCTCCTGTCGACGTCACGATCTCAACTTTAAAAACACACGTACACACGTTGCCAAATAAAACGCATTGAACGATTTCTACACACTCTCCACCGTGTCGTCAGAACACATCTTATTGTCAACCTATAAATCTCTTAAGTACAGATCATTAGATTTACTATGGATTTCAGTTTTTCCATTAATATGTGTTTGATTCATTAACTTGTAAACACTAATTCGTGTCACCTAAGTATAGTGTTGTCGTCGGCTGTTAAAGGTACATTATTGTAAAACTGTGGACAAGTGGATATATAGGTAATCATACAATGCGCACGAACCAAGATATTGTGTTTGAACAGAAAATGTGGATTGAATATACAATGGTCTTTGTACGTCAAGACAACCGGTGTCTACGTCACTGGTTCTGCAGTGCTCGAAATATGAGTCAAAACGTTCTAAATTGCGATTAGTGTTCCCGATTTTTCATGAGTAATGCTTGAGGAGGTACATTTATAATTGTATTATTCCCCAATACTGTCTTCATTCAACGGAAATTACTGGGTTTGCCACTACTCGTCTTGCGACTCGTAGTGACAAGGCCCCTTAGATCACTTGTATTTTTATTGACTGAACGAAGAGAAATATTGGGGAATAATAATAATAATAATAATAATAATAATTAAAAAACGAGTGACATAAGGGTACCTTGTAACTACGAGCTGAAGACGAGTCGTAACAAAATTGTTCTGGCATGTGTATTTTCCGGCTGATAAAAAACACGTCTGGGAATATTATATTATTACCCGCGCGAGCGCAATTTAAGGCGAATGGGGGAAAATATGGCGTTTCTGAACGTTTCAAGGCATATTTCGATCTCAACTAAACCAATGACGTAGATACGCCTTGTCGTAACGTAGAACGATCAGTAAATACATTCCGCATTTTATAAATCCGATTGTATTGTATAAACAAAAATATCGTTCTAGTTCCGAAAGGTAAGCTACTGATCCCCTACAGATAAGAATCGAATAGGTTTTCAGTAAGGTTATCGTTCCGTCAGGCTGTTTAAACTGCGATATGTTATACCATGCGATGATAAAAGTTTCAACTGTATCTCGTTTGACATGATTCGGCCTGCCATGACATTACGCAGTGTACGAACCGAGGGGTTAAAATTTTACAGTTTTATTAATGACGGTCAATGACGTCATCAACGATACTGTGCATTGTTAAATCTACCAGCTCTTTGCAATTGTTGGGGAACCTTCTGTGTTGTGATACTTGTTTTCCTGAACCATATGTTGATGTCAACAAATCTGCAATGTAATAGTTTTAAACGAAAACAATTTTTTTGCGGTGAATTTGTTGTTGTTGTTGTTGTTGTTGTTGTTGTTGTTGTTGTTGTTGTATTGGGACTTTCATGAATGGCAGAAAATACGCGTACTCGAACCTGATTGAAGTCAATATGTATTTGACGAGAGTTTGTTTGAATATGTCCGGAAACCAGGCCATTTTTAGTATCCCCCTCCCTAACATGTACTTTAAAACAATTGACACATGACACGACAATGTAGGCCTAAGTTTCCATCCGGGTAATTGAACCATTTCATGGCCGTCTGGACAAACATTAAGTCTGCACGCAAACACACAAAATTAGCTTCCTGTTGCGTGTTTCTGGCTTAAAGCCAACCTTATAGGTACACGTATACTAATAAAGAGCAAATAATGGATTTTTTTTTCTAGATAGGTAGGCAAATACAGCTGGAAAATCCTTGGCCTCAAAATAAAATGGCCTTGAAATGAAGGTACGATTTAATCAGTCTTGAAGGGAGACTGGTCTAACCAGAGTTGTTGTGAAAATAGTATGCCGTCAATTAAACTATGATGGATCGGGGGGGGGGGGTACATTTTCAAGTTGGAACCGCATTGTAAACTTTGATAAATTTAAGGTAATAACAGTCCCAAATTAAGTGCATTGTTCAAATGTTCGGCTGATTAAGAGATTACTTCTTTCTGTTGTTTCAATGAAACAAGCAAGGTTGCGATCAGAAAGTGCAACTCCGGTTTTCAGACAAATTGTACGTGTTTGAGTGGAACGAAACTCCACTATTTTCTTTCAAAACATCTTTTGTTGTTAACCAAGGTGCGACTAAACCTTGGCTGAACTTTGTGGTGTAAGAATACCCTTTAACTCGGAACGATTTGGTCGCGTTGTTGCGCTTTGAAGTGTTCTCTTTTGTAGCATAGCCAGACAGGAATAGGTATGAGTAATACTATTGTTGTGCCTATAGTATACACGTACAATGATCCTAAAGTAGAGAGAGGGAGAGAGAGAGAGACAGAGAGAGAGAGAGAGAGAGAGAGAGACAGAGACAGAGAGACAGAGAGAGAGAGAGAGAGAGAGAGAGAGAGAGAGAGAGAGAGAGAGAGAGAGAGAGAGAGAGAGAGAGAGAGAGAGAGAGGAGGGAGGGAGGGAGGGAGGGAGGGAGGGAGAGAGAGGGAGGGAGGGAGGGAGGGAGAAAGAAAAGAGAGGGCTACGGGGGGATTTTAGTTGTGGGGGCGGGGTATTTTTTACACATAATAGGGGGTATTACTTGAACTGGTACTCTTATATATCCCTCATATCTGAACCGTGTAATTACTAACTTACACTGCTTGTGTAAAAATAAACAAAATTTCAGACACAGAAAGATTTCATTTACAACAGAAACCGTTTTTAATTCCAGAAATTGGCAAAACATAACTTGTAAATGTTGATCCAAATACAATGTCTATGTTTTATCGAAACCCATGATCACCTTATGGTCAATACACAGTTGTAAACATAAAATACTAACACATGACGAAATAAAAAAGAAAAAAAGAACACCAAAGATAATATAACATCTTGGACTTTCAATATGTCTTGGACAGGTACATTGCAGACCGTAAACCAAAGGGACTCTCCTTCGGTTTTGATCATTTATTAATATGACGTGTTTGTATAAAGTATAGGTATGGTGACATTAACAAAGATTGTTTGCAATAATATAAAATATATATATAATTATTCACATGACGTCACTACTAATTTCCTGATATAAATTTATGTATAGTCGAACTCTACTTAAACTTTTAAAGTGGCTAATCGCCATATGGATGAGGATTGGTACTTTGTCATTATTTTTAATTAATAAAACAATTTTATAATGGCGTCCTACTTGAAAAAAACCAACACCAACCCGAGTGTGTTATTGTATGTACAATAACAAATATTTACTAGTCGTTTGCAATTTATTGAGTTACAAACAAGGACTTAGCATATGTTTCACATTGATTTTTCAAGTAGGACGCCATGATACATTATTTTATAAATCCAAAATAAATGCTCAATCTAATCCATATGGCCGCTTTAAGTTTGAATATCAAAAACAACTAAACTAGCTATCCAACACCTGATTATGCGTCGGTGAAGACAATCATAAGTATGTGGTTGAATTTACAAGTCTAGCTAAATTACAAAACAAACAAAAGATAAGGTTACGGATTTCCAAATGCCAAACCAACAGAGTAAGTAGCTGATGTCCGAGACAATACCAGGGTATGGTTTGTACAAAGGTCAACAACCATTGGTGTTGTTGTTACAGCACTCTACACAGAGTAGACTTCATGAATATTCTCCATGGGTTGTAACACTGGAAGCTACTACATTTAACCATGTCGGTTGATATATGGAAAATTACACCAAAACGTATTCACAAATCACTCTAAAATAAACGTTTGCATATATCTTATAGCTTGTCATAGTTCCTTTACATATAGGACACAACTACAGTATTAAACTACAGGAAGTGAAAGAGTGCACAACATATATGTCAAATCCGACAGATATGCAAATTAGGTGTTTGATATGTAAATACGTTATGTCTATATACATAGCATTCTGGATAATCTGTTGTCGATTTTTTTTTTCTCAAATTTCAACATAACAAATTATAGTGACATGATTGGTTAGTTAGTTTATTTATTTACAACTTTTACGTTTACGTTTACTGTGTATGTACAAGTATATAAATATCTGAGTCTATGCACAGATGTGTTAAATGTTACTGTACATGCTGTGTTTGGCTTGACCATGCCATTATTTCCTGGGACATTAGGACAGTCGTATAAATCCTATGTAGCTTGTGTCAGCTTCTAAGTCCACTTTGAGTTCAGGATGGGATAAAATAACAGACACTGTTTTGCCAGATTCGACCCGAGTTATTCCAGAAATGTGACAGGTATGGTACTGTGTTAGCCCGTCAAGCTTGAAGTCTTTAAACTGTTTACAACTCAAGAATCGTTTTCCATCAGTAAATACAGAGTAGCCAATGAAGGCGTTGTTGTCCAGAAACGTGATCTGTAACAGCAAAATGCACCAAGAGTGTCCAATGAGCTTCTTTTATGTTATTTTTATGCTAAGATGACAGTATCTCAGTACCACATTGATACTTTATGTAAATGTGTTAGAATCTCAGGCCAATCAGCAGTGTCTCATTAGCATGATCAAGCCAACCTCACAAAACCTATAAATGTGCTATCAGGGTGCATATTTATAATCCTATCAAGATATATGATTTTGACAGCGATTACACTTTCTTTAGCTAGTGCTATGATACCTCCAGTATAACAGGAGTTATACTTAGCATCAGGCGCTACGGTCGTTTGTGTACATGAAAGATGCTTGTCACCATTAACATAGATGGCATGGCCCATGAACTTGCTGCTGTCGTAATATAACACCTGTAATGTCCAGACAAAACAACAAGCCATCAGGGTGGGGGATACTAATAACACATTCAATTGCTAAAACACTCCTGACACACGGGTTTACAAATATGTTTGTATTCTTATTTCAATTCTGCAAATATCTGGTAGTTGAAATAACACTACGTTTCTTTGGCAATTTTTTTCTGACAAGAAGGATATCGAAAAGACTACGTTGTGAACTCTTTCACCCTGAACGTCAACACATGTATACAACCGAGTGATAACGATCAAGTGTCACCCAGGCTAAGTTATATTTGATATATTGGCAGTGTTGAATACGGGTATTCAAATTGACTATATAGTTCGTTGGACTGCACTCATGTCCTACTGATGATAACAGCATGTAGTTAAATACGTAAGAATGATAGCCTATCTACAAACTCGGGGTTTATATGTAAAGTAAACAAATGTACATATTATTTAAAGTCTCTTGCACATACTAGGCCGAAGTATAGCCAACTAAAGTGAAAGTGAAATATCTTGAAACTTTCGAGAACTCGACAAGAAAAAAGAAAATCTACAAGTTTACTGATGAAGAAGATTGAACCCATAGCAAAACAGATTGTAAAGTGCGAGAATGAATGCTCATGTTCACTAGGTTCTTTTACTAATGAAAATTCCTACCCACACAGTCAAGAAATTTTATGAAGTGATAGATGAAAACTGAACACCGTTCTGATTGCTAATGAAGTAAAACAAACAAAAAGAAAAAACTGACTATAAAAAAGGCATACGCTATCATTCTGAAACCTGCGTAATCACTAGATTAAAATGAAAGACGAGGACAACTTTAACATCCTTGTCAAAAATGTATATATTAATAAAACATCTGATCTTAATAGGTTAATCTTAAAATTCTCGACACAATATGAACTTGAACATTTTCAGCACTGTGCTAAACCACAGACCCTCCGTTGGTGGAGGATGAACGACTAAACAGATTAACTAACAGACGTCTTGAGACAACATGAACTTGAATACGTTGCATTACTTTTTACGTTTATGAGAGTCACTGGTTCATAACAGCGACATACACTGTGCGGGCATATTTCGATATCGTTTGTTGATATCAGTTTTGGCTCGCTAAGCTAATCTGACGAAGCCAACGTATGTTGTTTGAGGGCTAAGTTGAATAAGACGTTGGTTGTATGACACTCTAACTGCAATCTTTGAATCTTCTTCCAGGTAAGTGACACCGCCCACAAAACACGAGTTAAATTTTCTTTGGTCGCTAACAGTGGACTCTGTACATCGCAAAAACACTTCTTCGTCTATGGATACAAAGTGACCCATAAAGGGGAATGTGTCGTAATATTGGACCTACAAGTGCAAAATTCAATTGAAAATGCATAAGTGTGAATTTTCCCATTCAATTTTGGCGTAGTGTTGATTTTCAAAATATAGCTTATGCGAATCAAGACATTCGACGTCTCCTTCTAACAAGTAGTGAAGTAGTGAAGTAAAATAGACATTTCCATGGTAGTTTCGACCAAAAGATATAACACACGGTATAAATGTACCCCCCCCCCCCCCGCTCGTGAAAACAAATGTCGGGGTGTTTACCTCCCCTTAATGGGAAATGTTAAACTAACAAAACTTTCTTTGGTAAATACTGAAATTGATTGACCTGAAAACGACATCTCAGTTATGATTTATAATTGGTCCAGAAATTTATGACGCGTAGTACTTTAAAGTTCAAGGCAACTATGGTGGTGACAGGTACAAAAGTTGTTTTATCATATACTCTATCGATCTTCATAAATGTACGCAAACAGTTATAGCTGGGGGTCATTAGAGAAATACACATTCTTGAACAAACATTGTTACATTGATTAATTGCTAATGTGATAGTTATCAAGTGAACTCAAAAAGGGACAATAAAGTGGCTGCTATTAAGAACCCCAGGAGTGAATAAGGATTTAAATTTGGGTGTGAAAAACAGTTATCTGAGAGAACTATAGAAAAGTAAAGTATGATCCTATGTAATCCTTATGACCCCACTGACAGAGAAAGAACACTAATGCAAGAGCCTGGGATTGAATACCTGGCTTTAAGGCGAATTAGTATTGATTTGGTTGAACCTGTTCTGATGTGACAAACCTTTAAGACCAGATTTCAAAAGATTTTACAACAATATCCACTTTTACTGAAAGTGTTGTCTCCATAGGGTAATTAAGTAAAGGAAAAAAAATGACATTTTGGGACAAAACAAATTTCAGCTCATTCGACTTCATTTTAGGCTTACTATACCTGTGCTCACAACTATTAGTAATTATATCATCCAAATTATAACATTTCGTTGATAAGAGTGAATGGCTGGTACTGATAAGTTTAGTATTATCAACGGGAACAAGATGTATGAAATAACCATTGTGAGTGATATGATGAAACTGTACTGTTCAATATACTAATTATATTCAATGCTGTAAATCAATTTACTCTGTAAAAAGTGTGTGTGCAATATTTCCTGATATTATAAGGTTGACGTGACACCAGCTGAGTTTATTAACCGACTGGAGTAAAAAGACTTACACAAAACCATGACTAAACTAGTACTATTCTAATGTCATGATAATGTTGAGTCGTGCCTTATAGGACATAACAGTTGTCTTCTGACATTGTTAATACCAGTGTTGAGTTCAGTCCATTGCAATTAAGATATTAAGTATGTAGAATACAACAGCATATTTTAAGATGTTGCAAGTACGATGCCAAAACATATACAAACTCAGCTTGTGTCCCTTGAGGTCAGCCACCTGAAAAATATCTGATTAATTTATTGGTCCATGCACTTCAAAAGAAGTGTCATCTAATCTTACTAAGTTTGATATTATAATACAAATATTTACCTGGCTGTAGATGTAGTATAATCCAGCTTCCCTGACAGTGATATTGCCATCAATATTAAGATCAAAGTTTTCTTTCATCCCAGCATACTCAGGCTTATCCATCCAATCTGCATGGTCCCAGTAATGAATTTCCCCACCTAGTGAAAGTTGGTTATAAAGTCATTTACAATGTGTTTGTTTTCTAACATGACCCTATATCTTGTGAATGTTTAGAACATACTGTATTAAAATAGTCCCCAAAAGAGTAAAGTTAGTGCAATGTTAAAGTGGCCATGTGGATAAGGATTGGGTATTTATTTTGGATTTTATTTTATAAAACAATTTCATGGTGGCTTCCAACTTGAAAAATAGATATGAAACAAGGTATGCCAACTCCTTGTTTGTCACTCAATAAATTACAGAAGATTAAGAAATCTGTAAAAAGTGTTATTGTACGTACACTAAGAAACTTTTTTTACACATTTCTTTAGCTTTTTGCAAATGATGTCTTGAGTTACAAACACAAATTTTGTCAATGTTGTTTCACATTGATTTGTCAAATAGGAAGCCAGGATGAAATTGTTTTATAAATCCAAAATAAATACCCAATCCTCATCCACTTTAACATTATTTAACTTTACATCTTTGAGGAATGTTTTGCATCATGTTCTACACCACTTTTAGTACAGTCCTAGCATTATTAAAAGCTTTTAGTGATGATTTGTTACTTCGGGACCTGGACTTTCAATATACACATGCAACAAATAATAATAAAATTCTTGATGTCTCTTTTTTCTGTTGGGAGGAATTTCTGTCTGATATTGAAGAACAAATTTCAAAGTAGCCAGGTCCTAGAAATGATGGCAAAATCAAATTAAACCCCCTCCCCCCCATTAAGCATAGCTATTTATAATTCAAGGTAGCGAAATAGGAAAGGCTTACCTTTCCCAACTGTTACCTCACCATATTGTCTCTTATTTCCTAAACACACCAACATGCATAAACAGAAAAAAAGAAAGAAAATCACAATTCACTGCAAACAAAAAACCCTACTGATTTTAAAATGTCCAGGTCCCTCACAAACAGAAACATGTCTCCCATTCTAAGAAAAATGGAAATTCGTAGAACTTGACTTGTCGAAACTTTGAGTCGAATACTGTAGTGAGACATGTTTACCTTTCAGGAAGTTATTTTATTGAATTAGTTCAGTACTTTGACATCTAAGGCCAGACAGAACCCTTAGTATATACAATTTACATAACAATAACTGGAAGGCACGTGACCTATGTCCTCAACTCAATAACAGCACTGACACATTTATAAGAATGTGTTATTCCTATCCAGAGAGCAATGGAAACATGCCTATGCCATAAAATATGGGTATCATTTTCTCTGAATTGACGAAGGGAAACTAAGTACCTAGATTATGAAATATAATGGTATTTACAACTTTTTGAGTAACAAATGATAGCTGCCTGCATATAGGCAGCTATAGTACAAAGTATTTTTTATAAATCATTAATCTAGTTTCAAGGACGACCTTGGTGCGTTCAATGGAGTTGTATCAGACCAATAGAATCAAAATACCTACCTTTGCCAGCTCTTACAGCTTTGTCGAAATCTCCAATGAAGTGAGCGGCAGAAACAGCAAACTAAAATGGCGGATATACAGGAATGGAAAAGAGTCAGTATGTAAAGTAAAAAAAATCTAACTTACTTGTGCCAGTATGGACAGCTACTTCGCTGTCGCCTTGGAAGTGGGCGGCCAGTAACTGGTGGAAAGGGGAACGGAAATTGTACCAAATGGGAATTACTCATACAAGAACATGCAGCAAAATGATATCAACATTATCCACAAAAAGCAAACACAAACAATTTCACAATGGAATATATGGAAGCCATGCAAGCCTGTGGAAGGGTGATGACTTTATAATGAGTGAGGAATCATGTTATTATTTTGGTAACGACTGGTATGGTATTAAATATATTTGTAAACACATAAGGAAAGGGACTATGACCCATGGGATGAATGTATGATACTGCCTGCCATCTAAAACTGACCATCATGAATATGCAAAGTATCCGGTCTCTTTCTACTCACTACACACTGCCAAAAAAGTGCTGGGACAGTAGGGACAGTTTGCTTTTCCACAACAAATATAAGTAACAACTTACCTTTGGACCTTGTTCACCTGGGGCACCTATGTAATAAAAGTAAGAGAACACGGAAGTTATAAAACGTTGCAAAACTTCTACAAATATACACTTCAGCCTGGCTTAATTATAACACACAAATAACCACACAGGTTACCTTTCTCATGCATGTCATTGTGGAAATGGGTTTATCAAAATTTTAAATGTACAATGTTAGATTATAGGTGATGAAATGAATTTTATGAGATCTATAGTCTGCACTTATTCTATCAGCTGACGCGTTAGAGCTGGTCAGAGTACTCGGACTAGAATTCGGGGGAGGCGAGTTCGAATTTCTCAATTTAACAATAGTATAGGCATCTTTACAGAGAATGGCTATTAAATTAGCAACCTTAATCATTATTGCCAGTTATGCACAATTTGCGACACCACACACGAAACCCTTTTAAACTATTTCACTGCACAAGACCATGCAAAGATGGAACAAGTGCTTGCCTTTCTCTCCACTATCCCCTTTATCTCCTTTTGGTCCTGGCAGACCTTTGGGTCCAGGTATTCCATCTCTGCCATTTACACCATTATATCCTGGTGGTCCCTGAGGACCAGGTGGGCCCTGAGGTCCTTTTATATAAAATATATCAACGGTATAAAGCTATTTGTCAACATATATACACATTTTTTTTAGATATTACATGCATGTCAGAAAATTAATGTTATGTTTAATCTTAAAGCATGCACTGAGTGAGTATGAGTGGGTTGATCTACAATAGTATGGAAAACTATTCCAACATGTGATAGTGGTGTACAGTTTAATAAGTACTGATGAGATATGTATAAGCTTATGTTCAAAAAAGCATTTTGTGTGGATCGAACCTTATTGGCGCAATTGAACAATACTTTGGTTCTGGAATCTAGCACGTTATAATTTTTTTCTGATTAATAGATAAATTGATTGATTGGATAGGTAGATTGATTGATTGATTGATTGATTGATTGATTGATTGATTGATTGATTGATTGGATTGATTTATTGATTGATTGATTGATTGATTGATTTGATTTGATTGATTGATTGATCGATCGATCGACTGATAGATAGGTAGGTACCTGGTAGGTTGGTTGGTTGATTGATTGATCGATCGACTGTTAGATAGATGGATGGATGGATTGATTGATTAATTGATCGATTTGATTGATTGATTGATTGATTGATAAGATTGAAAGATATAGTGTTTCTTTTTATACTAATCGTAATGCTTGTGGCGTTTCTAATATAAATGATGTTATCGATCCTAAAATTTGTAACTTGCATCTCTACGACTATAAAATAATTCAAAATGCATTACAATACAATTAATTCGTGGATAATTATATACCAATGCCTGCAAATCGAAGCTTCCAACTTTAACAGAAACGATGTCATGTCATGTATCAGAAAATTCGTAACTTGTATATCAAATTAATGGCGGCCAAACTGCAATATATTTTTGCGGGTATCTACACTACACTATAACTCTCGGTACATAGATTTGGACATTTTTTCCGATGTGAAAGGTCATCAGCATGCGATATTTTATCACCTGGGTTAGGTGTGAAGTAATAACTCAGAGTTTTTTGTTTTCTCCGAGTGTGACTCAGTAGAGCCGGCGACTACAGATAATCTCTATTGTTCGTATTAGGAGTAGAGAAAGTCATACGGGGTAAATTTTGACAGCGTCATTGATGTAATAATGTTGTGTGTTTTTCTCTTCTTCGAGTAAAATACTTTGAGAAACTTGTAAAATCTATTCGGGAGTAATTTTGTTGGTCGGTCTTTCCAGACTGTTTTGCGAATCAAACTACACAGTCACAGACCGTGAGGCGCTTACCGTCATCTGTGTGACCAACATTATTTAAGAACGTCTATTTTAAGATCATTACAGATCACGCACATTTGCCTTAGTTTTTTTAGACGAAAATGCCAACCGGTTGTTTAGCGCGATGGATTATGACCTTGCAAGAATACAACTGTGAAATGATCCACTACGAATTACCCCCCCCCCACCCCACCCATAAAATTGTACATATGACAAGGCAAAGCTTCTAGAATTCAACGTTTGTCCGCGTTCGCTCTCACTGTCTTTGCCACATATAGCGAAACATTATGCGACATGCGACAACGACTCTCCACACGATATCAGTATCATAATTAAAATTACCAGTCCAAGTCGAAAAATCAACCAAAATCCAGTAAAATTTTGGAGATTTAATGTCATCATCACAGTTCGACGCCTACGGTGCTGTATTTACCACTGATCAAAAGCATTATGTGCAAACGACTGTCGAGAATCTATGATGATTAGAACTACCATTTCTGTCGAAAAAATGAACCGTAATCCAGTAAAACTTTGGAGAATTGTGATACAGTTATATGATTATAATTTAATAAAGATGCCGATGCTTATTTATTGTGCTTCAACAACAACTTTCCTTTAGCGCATTATTGAGTTTGATGTCTTTGGCGTTTTCAACTTAAAATAGAACGATACAAGGCACTAATCCCATGTGCAAACAACCATACGACGTTGTGTAGCGATGATTCACAACTGAGAACGCCATCATTGCAAATCGAAGAGAACTGTACTGAATAAACTGTAATAGTTTCGGCTATTACACAATGTAAAACGTATTATGTCGACCTCATATAACTTCATTCGTGACTCGACCAACGACTATAGTAAGTTTGCTCTCATACGAAGTCTACAATTCACTTTCTTCTAAGAATTTGTGGCACGGAATTGCAACTATAACTTCCAAAGACGTTGTGAACTGCGTGACCCACTTTGTATATATGTGAATAGTACTAGATCGTAAAGACTTACAATAAACACAACAACGTTACTGGAGTGCTCAGTTTACAGCAACATTGGAGATACTATCCCATTCAGAGAATATGTTCAGATTGCATGCTTGCCTAATAACAAGTTTATTTTATGATGTTAAATTCATGCAATAGTTGGTCAATATTTGCAAAGAGTTGCACAATGCAAAGACAAATAGAAAGTGTGCAAACAGGCAACGTCAACGGCACGTTTTAACAAACGCCATACCCAAGTCGGATGAAAATTCTTCCTTGCATTTTAATATAATAATTTCGGATTTATTTTAGATCTATTTTAATTATTTAACGTCTTTTTATTCAACAGTTTTTATATTTGTGAATCTACCTCTAAAATTGGATTTTGCATGTCGCTATCAGGCATGTCTTTCACTGTCTAGTGTACTAGTAGTGGCATTAAACATGCGGGTGGTGACGATACGACGAGACAACATGCATACGTGTACGGATCTATCGTACCGACCTAGTTTACACTTTTTCTTTCTCCGGCATTTATCTTTACGCCTATGCTTTCGTTTTCTCCTCTCACCTTTCTCTGAAATGATGGGTGGAAGATAACGTTTTTGATGAACACAACGATTTGTGAAAGTGAAAGTAACGTTTAAGCTCTATGTTAGCTCTTCGACGAACACCTATGATTGAACGATTTATTATGTAATTATGCATACAAACGTGTGATGACGTCATGACATGATTCCCTTCCAGGTACGTGGTTGAACTAGCGGGAAAACGCACACAAAAACGAAACTAAGATGACATGTTACAAATGTGAAATACTGTTGGGAGCTGTTAGATATTCTACGGTTTTTGACCCCCTTATTGTCTTCAAGTTTGTTCTTGCAAATGAATTTGATAAGTTAAAAGAGACTCGTACCGGAACACAGGGCTTACTCTTTATTTGTGTTCCAGGCTCCATGTTTACTGAGCTGAGAGATGCAATATGATCATGCACGTGTGTCCAATTGTTAGAGTCACTGTAATATCCGGAGTGTAAACCTGTTTTTATTCTTGTATCGTTTTTAATACAGTAACTGTACGTTAATATCGTTCGAAAATAAACGTATTTGGGTATGATACTGCAGGTGTGTGTGTACACAGCCGCTACGGAAATCTTAATCAATTAGCGTGGCACACTATTAATTTAATATTTCACAGCAATGTCCGATAACTACCAAATCCCTGGTACCTCGATACCGCGGTATTTGCGTGTAACATTGGTCAAACTTGGTGGACTATCAGTATCGTACCGTGTCTCAATTCAAAATCTGGCACAGTTACAAGTGAATATGACAAGCTAATGATATGCTGAGATGAATTACACATGACTTTATTTATATGTATTTGATTACAATGTGCACATGATTGGTTACCCACCTATACATTGTCCTTTGCATTTCGACTTGTCTAAAAATTTCAAAAGTAAAAAAAAAATGAGAATTTTTACCAATCCCATAAAGCACGTGTAAATAACCATATTGTGCGTTGCAGTTTAAATTTCGCTCATATAGACCTGGTGCTCCCGTAAAACAGTAAACTTATCATTTCCTTTAACTTATTAGAACAGTTGCAGTCTAAAAAAAATCCATTCTCGCAAACCAGCGCATGTCGTAAAGAGGCAAACGGTTTACGATTATGATTCGCCGCCGTAAAGAGGCTAGTGGTTTACAACGATGAAAAAATCATGAAATTATGAAAACTTTCTACTCAGTCTTGAATGCCAACACAGTAGTACGTGTGCGATATGACGAGGGTATTTTCCTACTGAAAAATAGAATGTTAATGTTTACCGTTCTTGTAGAAAATTATTCGTTGAGACAAAGGGTGTTAATTTTTCCGGCATGACAAATCTTGCTAGGTAAATGTATTCATTTCTTGTAGAAAACAAAGAATTCATTTTAAATCTATGTAGGCTACATACGGGATACCAATTTTGTACATTCCATCTTCTGAACTTTCTAGTTACACAAAAGTCAATCATTTACAAAATGTCCTACATAATTAATATTCATCATTATATGATAGAAATTAAAGATACATCTTACCTCTCTTTCTACCTGATCGATCTTTCTTTCCTTTTCGCTTCCTCGACGCTGCAACACAATGAATTTACTAAAATTAATGACGTGTCCCCAATAGAGCTGATGATCAAGTTTTCAAGTTTCCACTCATGTGGCGTTCTTTGCGTTTCTCATACTGGAAAACTGTGTTTAACACGTCACCAGAAGTTACACAGAGCCAGCTTTCTTGTTAACTTACGGATATTCTAGCTGATAAATTCGTGTTTCCGTGTATAACCCACGGGTAATTTTACCGCTCAGTATAAAAGTTTATTTCGTAGTCTTTCTGTTACTGGTACGTTTGTATAAAATCCTGGAAAACTACACTATGACGTCATCGCCATCACTCAAACATACTCAAGAACTGCTATAAAGTGCATTTATCCATTTGTCAATATGACAAATAATTCGAACAGTTTATCTAAGTTGTATTTTCAGACTGCTTTCCTGTTTTAAAATATCTGATAAATCAACATTTGGAAAACTTTAAGTTATTTCCAATATAAAAAACACCAAAGTGAAAACGAAATCTGAAGTGAAACGACCGCTTTCTTAAACTCTTTTGACGCCGATGGACAAAATGCATCAAGTTCTTCGTATTTGTAGTGTACTTGCCTTTGTCGTTCTGAGAGGCATCACTTTGCACATCTGTCATGTCTTCAACTGTACCGTCACGTTTCTCCCTTCTGTCTTCGATGACTTCATTCTCTTCATCTTCTGCTACCTCTGCATCACCCTTACCCTGCCGCTTACCCTGCTGGAGCTATTTTACAAGGAAAAACCCTGGTTTCAATATTGTATTCCATGAAAACTACGGTTTCCATAGCAACGGTACTTCTTCGTACTGTTCTATGGAAACGACTTATGCTAATCCAACGTCCAGGGTCGAGAAGTCCCAATGCTCATTTGCATATGAACATCTATTGAATGTTACTTTGTTTCAACTTTTTGTTTCATTTTCATCCGACTCAAACGTGTGACATGCTAATTGACATGATGTAAACATTGGTTTGGAGACAACTGTACCACTCACCTTTGCCCATGTTCCAGTACCAACCAAATCATCGCCAGCTACGTCTTTATGCTCTCTAATATATGACCGAAGCAGTTTTTTCAACTCTTGAAGTTCCCCTTCAGTTTGCAGCTGTTGTTCTTGCAAACTATCGAGTTGTGCCCTGGTTGCGTCGTCGCTCTTTCCGTGCGATAAGATCATGAAGGTGAGAATAGAGGACCACGCAAAAAGAATAAACAAAGCGATAAACAGTATCCGCTCAGTACTACTAAACCGCGACTCGCACCCTTTAACGGGCGACTTCATGGTTTCATAGCCTGCCGGACCTGCGCTTACACTTTCTGCTGAGCCAAACCCCGTGTTCATTGTTGTTACTGAAGTCGCGTGGTTAGACGATGTGCGCCAGTTTTGCTGTCTGTTTGATGGTCAGGTCACAGCGACATCGGAATTCGGTCCGCTGGACAACGTTGCGATGTTGTTTTGACTCGCACTTCTCAGAACTGGACTTCAGTATCTATTGAACGGGGTCATGTCAGGCGATAATTATGTATTCAAACACGGTTATGTGTTTATATCTTTGCAGCCAACCGACAGTGCAGACTGATCACGTGCTATCTGCTTAACAATTATACCTGGATTTGTGTGGCAGAGATGGCGGGAAACATTATCAAGAAAAGGGGCGTTTCACTTACGAGTTTCTTTATACTTCTATGCATTATAAGCCTAACTGTGTCATCTCAAAACACAAAGCAACGATCGGGCCCATCTACTGTGACAACGCCACCACGTTGCAGGTTAGGGAAACGGTTGAAAAGGTTCATACAGATTCCCTTCTAGTCTGGATGCCAATGTGGTTTCTAACTAAACCACGTCGGTGAGTTGAGGTGTAAATGGGAACGATACTGTATAGGAATTAGACTAATTCTCTTCCTGCCCCCATGCGTGAATGTATGTGGCTGTATTGTAAGCCTATGCACGGCGAAAAGAGAAGATAGCGAGGCTGACAATAGGTTTTTGTTTTAAAATGGTGTTTGCATTATTGTGTATGGCTAAGTTGTCCAACCGAGTTAGCCTACCTGTAGACTTGAAGGACTATCGCTACTACACTATTCCGCTTTCCTATCTGACATTTTGATTTTTTGAATTTTCGCTGTTGGGAGGACAAAAATCTAAATGTTAGTTAGGATAACGGAATAGTGTACTATTAGCAATAGTCCTTCAAGTCTGCAGGTAGGCTAACTCGGTTATGCTTTAATTTAATAATGCGAATTGAGTGGACTTTAAATACTAGCAGAAACAAAAGTTTAGAATTAATGACAAAAGCAAAGCGAGCATTGGTCACGCAACAGCAAAGCTCTATACCCATGAGTGCTTGTACTGAATATAGGTACAAACCTCAACACTGATTACTAACCACCGCCGGGGTACACGAGTTCCTTGCCGACGGTAATTTTTTTATGCAATATAACGACTTGAAGAATATGACGTAAAATGAAGAAATTTTGGTCAAAATGAAAAAAAAAATGAGATGTCATGACTCAAAATGTAAAAGTACATCTTTTGAAAATATTCGGCCTACCACAAGTTGTGTCAGTCACATGACACGAAACACACCGCCATATTAGTCAGCAATTTTTGTTCGTGCTGAAACATTAATATTTTGAATGTTTTATTGTTTCATTTTGTCAATTACGTTATTTATTTATTTACTTTTTTGTTTAGATGACCCCTTCTTTCACCTCAATGACCAGGGTCCAGTGACATGCATGGTACGACTGGAAAGGTCTCATCTATAACGTGTTGCCATGACAATGAGAGTACGAGGTCAATCTATCAAAGGTCATAAATTGCTGTACTACATGTCCAGCTAGCTCCAGCACACACAAGGATATCATCAACGTACACTTCCGTCAACATAGCTCATTTGTACCATAGAGGGTGCACTGTTAGGCGGAAGGGACAACATGTACAATGCATGCAATGATGAAACATTGTAAGCAAGCACTGTATACACGTATAACATTGACAACATACTGTACTTATATTACTATGCCAATGTACGTATATGATGTTTGATAATAGAACCAATCAAAAAATTTTAGTAACAAAAAAGAAATTGGCAAATCTTGTGCAGATCTTGTTATTATAATATATATTTGATGGAAAGAAACATTTTCATTTGCTCATCTGATGATGCTCTGTTCACTGGGTGAAAGCTAGTATAGCCAGAAATTTAGGAAATCCTTTGAGTTGAGTTTGTTGGTAATTCGGTTTTCATTTGTGTTTATAAATATCTATTATCCTTTACTACTAATATTGTATTGGGCACTGTTTTCTCCCATGAGATGCCTTTATCTGTCTGTCTGTCTGTCTGTCTGTCTATCTGTCTGTCTGTCTGTCTGCCTGCCTGCCTGCCAACCTACCTACCTATATTTATATATACATACACACCCCCCCCCCACACACACACACATATATATATACTATATATATATACTATATATATATATATATATATATATATATATATATATATATATATATATATATATATATATATATATATATCAGTATGAAACTTTATGTGCTTTCATGATAGGTTTCATAATTTTTGCTTTTTGTGCACTTATTTGGTGGTCATATTCATCCAAACTATATACCTGTATATACAATTACATGATAGTCATTTCGTCATTGGGGTAAAAAGTTCATTGATCCATATGTTCAGGTCATTGCTTTAGTTAGCATATATCTCATAGAATACCTATGCAGCAGGAGCAATTTGACGTCAGGTCAAAGTTCATCCCAGGTCATGCAACAAAACAGGGTCACTGAAAGATGAGGTTAAGCACTGACCCATATTATTTTAAAGACACTCTAACGTCCAAACGTCCGTCATTTTGGACTAAATGAGCAACTTTAATTTCGACAAAAACAACAAGAGATTTTAAACTTAAAGATAATCTGTCATTTATTTCATCCTTAGGTGGTGACTTTGAAGTGATTTATTTTACTCCATGGCAAGTAATTTGGCTTTTTCGGATTTTTTTCCCTTTTTACCAGCTTAAAGCGTGACCGATAAGCAAGCTATAATAAGACACTAGCGCATAGCCGTGTGACAGTTTGCTATACAGCGTGTCTGTATTACACATTTCGATTGCCTATATCTACGTATCGGGATCAAAAATGGCAGCGCGGGAAAACACGTATCCTCGTTCAACTGATTATGATGTACCTGAAATATAGTCCATGTCATAGTCAGATATCAGAACAACATTTTACAAAGATGGTAATCATCAGTTGAACGAGGACGCGCTTTTCCCCCGCCTTGTTGTTACCGATTCTCAAGTTGCATTTGATAGCAAATTTAAACCACTGCTACGTAAGTTGAATGAAGTTTAACTATTGAAGTCACACGGTAAGTACATGCAATACTGTCAACCACCCGTTCCAAGTGTGATTGGGGAAGAAAGCCCTTGCCCAGGCCATCATGACCTTGGTTACTTTTGAGACAGTATAAGCTTAACAAGAACAAGAGAAATGAGTTTTACCTACCTTACGGTACATCTTCAAGTGTCTCGGGTAAAGAACACTGAAATACAGAGCAGTTTTTCAACTTGCAGACTATTGCAAGCGGTTGAACTAGTTACAGAATGAACCCACTCCCATTGAACACTACACTTCATCTGACATTTTGACAGAAACCACTCAAAAGTGTTCACGTTATGGCATGTCATGTCATCCAGCATCTGCAGGAATTGGTTACGGTTACAAAATTAACGTTGATGCATGGGAAATTCCCATAGCCACATAACGTATTCGCAACAATAGCCCGGGAATCCCCGACCAGAACGTGATCATGATTTGTTGAGAAACATCACGTGACTTAAAAGTAAACACGTGATCAGTATTTGACTACTACGGACTATTCCAAAAATCTGGAAAAGTTGTAACAATGTGTGACGTAATACTGATATCACGAGGATGGGCGACGCGCCTACCCAGGCCCACTTCGGTTACTCAATTCAACGCAACGAGGTCTCATCACACTTATTCAAGATTAGATAGAGGCACTGTACTTCTAATTCCATCAAATTCTGCTCCTTCTATTAAAGAGGCATGGACGACTACTGTGGTTCCACGAAGCAAATATCATTTTTATACCTACGTATATATATTAAATACGTGTTCAGGAATATTTACAGCCATGCCACTACAGGCTTGGCTTTTCACGAATGCATTTTGGCCACACTTTAACCAACGATTGATAAACTTACACTGACCATTTACCGACCCTGCAAGCACCTATGGTCTAGAAGTACACATCTATGGAATGGTAAACGTAATGCATGCTAGATCCCTCTTGTGTTGACTTCGTAAGTTCCATGGCTTATGAATTAGGGACGCGTAATCTTTCTAGTAGGAATGGATATGTATACGTTACGTATATATATAATGATATGTTACTACTGCATTGGATGGATTCAAGGTTTACCATTACCATTTATGCTGAGAATATATATATATATATTCTCAGCATAAACACTATATATGTATATATATATATATATATGCCAGTATATATGTATTATGTATATATACCAGTATATATGTATATACTAGTATGCTGGTATGTAATTATGCTTAGCTAGTATCAAGCGAGGATGTGCTTATTCGTAGATTATTCTAAAGTTCATATTCATCGCTCTTGTATATATCTCAATTCAGGCATAGGCGTCCCAGTGCCATGACAAACCAATAACCACCTTCCCCCAGTTAGAAGGCGGTCTTTTTTAACTGACTGGAGGGGGGGGGGGATTGGAGTTGAGCTGAGTTTTTTTTTTCAAACTGTCCACTCCCCAGCTGTGATAAACAAAGCCAAAGTGACACCACATATGAAGCCCACATTTTCCAAAATTCTCAGTGCACTTTATTAATACTAATCAACTTCTAAGTTTTTTTGAGTTCCATTTATACATTCAGATATAACCCAAACCATAATGCTTCTACACATTTCATGCATCAGGTTGACAATTGTCATTGAGGTCGACAGATCGACTACATCACATGTTACCAGTATATATCTGCAGTTAAAAGCATACATACATACATACATACATACATACATACATACATACATACATACATACGCGTGTGCGTACGAACGCAAGATTACGTACGTGCAAGCATCATATACGTTTGTCAGAGGGGCGTTTGTCCTAGATAGAACCCATATACACATGCACTCACTTCCACCCATCCATCCATGCATACGCACGCACGCACGCACGCACGCATGTATGCACACACTCACTCACTCACTTATATAGTATGTTTATATACAAGCATTGGTCGTATTCTTCTCATATCAACAGAATTTAATTGTAGATTGCCATGAAACACACCAGTAGTGTACAAAACAGTAAATTCTTATATAAAGTAAAACTTCACTTAACTTTATACTACGGTTTACATCATAGTTAGTTGATTCTTTTTGTAAAGTCTTTATTAAAGTCTTTATTTTGCCTACTAATTGCCTTTCTTGGTTATACATAACAGGATGGAATGGTGAAAGTGATAGAGATCCATTACTTATCTTACATAAGTACAAATGAACTCTATATCTCATTTGTTATACAATATCATATATGTGGGTTTCCAATTACAGAGTACCATGTATGTGACTACCTATGTATATACTACCCACAAGATATGGATATATTGTGCAGGGTAATCCGAAGCTCCAGCTGTAGCTAAACTCACAAAGTTATGAATGCTACTGTATTTGAAGAATATATGCTGGGGTTTTGTACTTTACTATACGCATATAGAATGAATGGCATTGTAATGACGATCACTGTTCATTTACAATATGTAAATAATAAATTTATTATTATGCAAAATATGCCAAATAACTGAAACTGCAACGGACTGGTAACACTGGGGCTTAGAAAGGCATTCGGGATACCTATGGCTCTCAGAAGGTGGCGTGCGACTAACTCACAAATCAGTCTCCATCTAACAGTATTACACCAAAGTACGAAGTGACAGATTCCACGATGAGTCGACACTTATTTTCCTGCATGATTTTGATCGAAATTTCATCGTTTTCATTCAGACGCACCACACCAAATGAGTTGACGGTTTTTTGATGGTGTTCAGTCATAGAACTGAAGCTATGAATCACGGCATGGTTGTTGACATGGGTTTCATGGCCACATAGTAACTGGTGTTCATCGTCGTAGAAAAGTTGACTGTAGATGTAGTATAGACCAGCTTTCAGTACTTTCAGACAACCTGTGAGTGGATCGTATGTCATGAATCCCGTAGTATCCCAGTCTGGTGGGTTCCAAAACTTTAAGGTTTCCCCTAGAAAGAGTGGCATTATGAGCGACAAACACAGAAGTGATCATTTCTATCGTCGTCGTCGTCGTCGTCGTCGTCGTCATCATCATCATCATCATCATCATCATCATCATCACCACCACCACCCCTACCACCACCACCACCGATACCACCACCACCACCACCACCACCACCATTATTATCATCATCATCATCATCATCATCATCACCATCATCATCATCATCATCATCATCACCACCACCATGCACCACCACCACCACCACCAACTACCATCAGCAACTCAACCCTATAATTCAAAAGCCACCAGGAGCAGCTAACTTTAAGTTACCTTTTGGATTTTGTACGAAGAGATCTTTAGCTTTCAGATGACCTATTGGTCTGCCTTTCTGAATGTAGAAAAAGAAACAAAATCTTGAAACCACCGTTACAATTACTACCAAACTATTTTGTGTTTGAATATCGCTTGTTTCATCCGATATATAATGCATATAGTATATACAATATACATGTATAGTGTGTGTGTGTGTGTGTGTGTGTGTGTGTGTGTGTGTGTGATAGTTTTTGCTATACTTACTTTCTCAGATATACCGCCCATAAGTGTGAGGAGACCACTGCGTCCTCCTTCATAATCTTTACCATTTTTTCCCTCACAATCAGATAAACAAGTAGAACGAGGTGGTCCTGGTGAACCACGCAGACCTGTTGGGTATACATAGCAACGTGTAATATATCAGTGCTTGTGCATAAGTCTGTGTAAAATCTTGGTGGTGGTGGGGGTTCTCTTCCTATTTATCATGTGTTTTATGACAGATACCAACCCTAATTGTGGGGACCAATTAAAGTCCTAAAATTGCAAAAGCATACTTCTAAAGATGTATTATAAATTATACCCGTGTATTTCATTACAAGATAACGTTCTTTTATAAAAATTGCCAATGAAATAATGAATACTAACCCCGTTTTCAAAAATACATGTATAAAACTAATGACAGTACAATACAATATTATATCTGTATTCTCCAAACATGGACAATAATCTTTGTGTGACAGTAGAGAATAAACCCATACATGAAAAAAATATTTAAAACAAAGTCACAACATACATTAAAATACAGTTCAAAAATGAAGAGACGGTTACTAATTTTACTTCACGAGATATATTCTTATTAGTTCATTTTATAAAACCTTAGAGATATTGAACTTGCCTTTGTCTCCAATATCCCCTTTATCTCCCTTTGGTCCTGGCAGACCTATGGGTCCAGGTATTCCATCTCTGCCATTTATACCATTATCTCCTGGTGGACCCTGAGGTCCAGGTGGGCCACGAGGTCCTTTTATAGTCAATACTAGAAAAGCCATGTAAGCAAGTATCTATTCATTTTGTGGTCTTTTCAAATAATGTATGCATACTTTAAATATACCATAGGTTTACGATTTTCAGGAGCCAGTGAAAAGAGAGCGAAGTTACGTTATATCCACTAAAATTTAATTCAGCGTTCAGTATCCCAATTGTATCTACTGGTATTACCTTGTATTTGACTTGCATTTCAATTGATACATGTATATGGGTGGTTGGTTGATTGATTGGTTGTTGGTTGGTTGATTGATTGATTGATTGATTGATTGATTGATTGATTGATTGATTGATTGATTGATTCCATCGACCCTAGATGAATCCCCGAAATCAAGAATAAGAAATTATCTACAAACCTCTCCTGTACCGACGTCTTCGTCGTCTTCGTCCTTTTCGCTTCTTTTTACGACCTGTAAAGAGAGAACATTCAAACGACTGTTTTTCGGTTTTCAGTGTATCATCATAATGCAATATGAGCAAACAACGTCGTGCATTCGATAACCCCATAGAAGATAACTATTCCAGACATCCGTCATTTTTTTAGTATAATTGTACTTTTGACGATCAGATTCTAGACGGGGAAAGTTACAAAATACATGCAATTTCATAATTTGGTTCATTTATTGAAAGAGAACACTGTCTCTTAATAACTCATCACATACCCCTGATAAAATGGCAAAGTTTTTAGTTTATTTTAGTTCATAAGTTTAGAATATGATTGTATTGGATACCAAACTATGCATACATTTGCATATATTTACATACTGTGCATACATATAATTTTGTAACTTTCCCCGTCCTATTTTTTGAATTTTAAATTGAGCTAATGTCATAAAAATCAAAATGTTTAATGATATTTGACAGCTGAAAAAAATAAAGTACATAATTTATGATTTTGGGAACTTTTCAACCATTCTAATATCTGATCGTCAAAAGTACAATTTCTAGATTAGGCTTAAAGTGGCACAAGCTGAGATTATCAAGCTTAACTTTCACTCAAGTGAAAATACTTACATAAAACCTTGATTACAGTATTCTAGTATAATATTAATGTCAATGCATGCCTTCTATGACATTACAATTGTCTCCTGGCATTTTTAGAACATGTGATTGCCTAGAATCGATTCCTCGACATTTTTTGGTACGTATGAAAATTACGTCATCGGATCGTTTATTTGTTATATCTTAATACCATATTTGAGTTCAGTAAATTGCAAGTGATGGTTACCATTGCTTCAGTAATGGGTGACTTTTAAATTCGCAGCATAAATCTCGTCCAAAAAATGTATAAACTCAGCTTGTGCCCCTTTAATGTAAGATTGTGTTGCATCTAATCAGTGACTCAGACGGTACACCTAAACATGGATCTCTCTATAGTGATTCATACATCTCATTCTTACGTGCTAAATCACTTTAAGGTGACATTCACCTCTTTGTCTTCTTTGAGGACCATCAATATTTATTCCCGCCAAGTCTGGATCTCCTACTGAAACATCTCGTCTCCATCTTCCTCGCTCCATGAGGTCATCGTTTTCAACTTCTGCTAGATTTGTATCATTATACCTTTCCTCTTGTTCATTGAACTTGGGCTGAATGGAAAGGAACACAGATACATCACTGGGGTGACAATATGACATGCACTACATCCACATACATAAAATCGAAACTGAAACTTTTGGAATACTAATATAAACTTTGGGGTGGGATTTCTTTTTAATTTTCTTTTTCTTTCTTTCTTTTTTTAATTTTTTTCTGGTCCTGAAATATTTTCGAATCATTGGAAAACCACAGAATGACGTGCCCGCCCCTCATTTACGCAAGTGTAGTGTTGGTGGCTGAAATTGCTCATGCCACTAACAGTACACTTTCTATAATGGTCTGGGGATTTCTGTATCATATAGACACATTGAGATTTTGTGAAATTACTGTCAATGCTGAAAAATGGATTGTTGGTACGAATATTTGTGTACTAAGTGGTACCGTACGATAATTCATTTGCACGATGCAAAATGAGTGTACATAATAGTAAAACACACTAGCTAGGCCTGCTTATTTTTTAGAAGTTCCACTGAACATGATTGAAGTATTTGTGGCCGAAAGAGAACCACTGCGGAAGATTGAACCTCGGCCATTTTTTTCAACTATTGCTAACAATGTATACGTCATTTGAATATCCACTGATTGCCGGGACCCGTCTCGGATTACTGGTCTTCCAATACGCATATATGTCCGAATAAATGGTTGACAAACATGATCAGTTGCGTAGCGACAACATGTAAGCTCACACCCATCGAAATTTCCAACAAGGTTGAATTGATTTGGTTTATTTCCATGAAAACTGGGTTCACTTCAGGAAAATGTCTTTTGTCAATAATATAATATAATAGTATATTTTGACTATTTTGAGCGTCCCTAGTCACATGCTAGGGTTTCGTAGCGTGGGACCCCCGGGGTGGGACCCAGATGCACGCGCGTACGTACGACTGATTCAACAAGTAGTGCGCTGCAAATGATAGATTTAAATTTGAATCGAGTATCAATACTCATTCTCGCAAACCAGAGCTGATATTTCTTTGCGACATTGGACGATGCCGTAAAAGAGGCTGAGGTTTACGACGATCATCTATACTTAGCACGAATTTCTTACTCAATACTTTATGTATGTTATCTCTTCCAGCGGAGATAACACCAAGGTAAATAAAACACACTTACATAGGTTTCATGAGTATGCAGTTGCAGGACATGATTGCGTTGAAGCATCGTCTTTTCGCTGTTGTTGACATTCATCTTTTCTTGGACTTTATGGACATCGATCAATGTTTCCAGGTACTCAAGTCTCGACTCAAGATTACCGTTTTGATGTTCCAACTTTTCAATATGTAGTTCCAACGTTGCGATACAAAGTCCCTGGTTGAGGTTCCATATGAGCAAACCAGCCACGATAACACACAAACAAAATGCTGTGTACGCTT